>NC_081518.1:25664541-25964541 GCF_030273125.1 Centropristis striata
CTCCTGCTGGTTAAATTAAAGACACTAAATCAACATGTTTTTTTCTAGCACTGACACAGTCACAAGCATTCAGTAGAGGCTGCTTTTATCTTTTTTATTTCATTTCTAAATAAGCCAACTGAATGTTGCATAGGGATGTTTTCTTTCTTTCTGTTTTATATCATTATATACATTTATCATTTAAGTATTCTCAGGGGTGGTGACAGTAACATGAACATGACCTTCGATGTTGGCAAGCCCTCTGCTTGGGTATGTGAGTCAACCAGTGTGGACTAGTTTATAGTTCCCCAGGGTGTTTCGCTAGAAGATGAAGAAATGTGACTTCGAATTTTTACACACACACACACACACACACACACAATAAAAGGAAAAAGGTATATGTTGTTTTTATTCTGTACCATGGATATGAATTGCTACGCAGGTAGATCACTCAGTAGCCACGCCCTAAAGCAGGGGTTGGCAACCTTTACTAACAAAAGAGCCACTGTTGGCCAGAAAAAAAGAGAAAAAATGTTGGAATGGAGCCGCAAAACTTATTTTGAGCCTTACAATGAAGATAAAACAGCCTACTAAGTCTAAATTAGCCTACCAACATTACTAATAGGTCATAATG
The DNA here is from genome assembly GCF_030273125.1 of Centropristis striata. Classification (NCBI taxonomy): domain Eukaryota; kingdom Metazoa; phylum Chordata; class Actinopteri; order Perciformes; family Serranidae; genus Centropristis; species Centropristis striata. The sequence continues at coordinate 25,665,155 of NC_081518.1, forward strand.
AGCATTTATTAATATGATTTTGTCAGAATGCAGCAAGGGCCAAAGTGCCAATGAGAGGATGGACACAGAAGAAATATCTCAGGAGATTTGGAGGCTAGCTAGGGAAAGCCAAAGCTAGATTGGACATTGTCAAAATTTAGAGATCAAGGCAAGGCAAGTTTATTTGAAAAGCACCTTTCAACAACAGGGTAATTCAAAGTGCTTTACACAAAATATTAAAAGTGTTTAAAAGAGACATATATACATTTTGTATGTCTCTGAATTTTATATTATAAAATGACAATCAAATATAAAAATGTAAGACTAAAAGCGAACAGATAAAATATTTAGGAAAAGTACATTCAAATATAAAATTTTAAAATTGAAAGCGAGCTTATAAAATATTTTTTTCAATTTCAAATATCAAAGGAGTAAAATTTACAGTGCAGAAAAGGCAGTGGCAAACAGGAAAGTCTTCAGTCTTGATTTAAAAGAGTTTTCTGGGAGTTGGTTCCAGATATGTGGTGCATAAAAACGGAAAGCTGCCTCTCTGTGTTTAGTTCTGACTCTGGGAACACGGATCAGAAATGTGTTTCGGACCTAAACCATTCAGTGCTTTGTAGACCAACAATAGTATTTTTAAATCAATTATTTGACAGACAGGAATCCAGTTAAGGCGCTGGGCAGTAAAGTGTACATCTTAGTGAAACATTTAAACATTTTTTGAATGCTGTAATATTAAAATGCTGTATGTTTTTGTCACAGCCACAGGGAGCTACTGCAGATGGCCCAAATAGCCATATGAGGCTCTGGAGCTGCAGGTTCCCTACCCCTGCCATAAAACATACCCTCCTTTGTCGTCTATTTGACTCTAAATGGGACCATAACTTACAAAATGAACATCATGCTGTATTGAAGATGACTTGAAACTAACGATTGTGACCATAATGTCATTACCAGAATGTTTTTTGAGGTAATAAATCAAGTCAGAAGTAGGGTCATTGTCTTTATTAATTAGAGCGATTATAGAGTCGCCTTCTGCTGGCCGTTAAAAAGAATGCAGGTTAAGACACTACTCAGACTCAGTGCATTTTTTTTTACACAATCTATGTAACTATGTAACTTGGGATGGGTGTCACAGGCAGACTGGCATCGGATAGTATTGAGGGACAGACATTGAAGGTTTTGATATCTTATGGAATTGAGTCACAGTAACGGGAAAATACAGAATATTTCCTGTCTTTTCCTTATATATTTGAGGGCAGTTAATCACATACTGACGCAGCTTTTTTGTTTATTGTCATAATCACTTTCATTCAGTGCACTTAATTTCACATATACTGCCTAAACGGGCATGCTCAGCATCCATAACCTTCATTAAATATGTTCACTGAATGGAAAACAAACAATGCAGCGGGGCGTTCAGAATGATCATCTTCCTTTCATCTTTTCTTTTTGTCTCCAGATCAAATTTCTAAAAGTGGAGATGGAGAAGAAAACCAAAATCATCAAGGATTTACAGCAAGAGGTGAGTCATCAGAGTATTATTTAAGGCTGGTTTGAATTCTGCACCATGAATTCTCAGTTTATGGCATCATGAGGTTTATATGTAACCATAAAGGAAGGATTTACTCTAATTTACTGATCAAGAACCCACTCCTCCTGCTTTGTCTGCTTCTACTTCATTTAGTGATTTTCTGTTTGCCAAATGCCTTAAATCTTTAGAGGAAGGGGAAGGCTTGTTCCTTTCAATCAAAGATGGACATACACTGGCATAAATATATCTGCTTTACTGAGTACTTTGTAAACACTGGAGTCTGTCTTTGATCGTGATTGTGATCGTGACTGTCGTGGCATGTGTTGGCTGAGAAATTGGTCTCTCTTCTTCTGCCTCTTCTGCGATGGATTTCTCTCTGCATGATTGTTGAACATCAGTGCAAAATAGTTCTTCTAAAAAGAAGTGGGTTTTTTTTCTCTTTGATTCTGAAAGGCTGACACCAAAGTCTGACATTTACCGCTGATGCCTCAGACAGCAGGAAAGAAAAAAAAATAGGAAAAGTTCTGCTAGCAAACACCATTGTAGCTGTACTGAAAATATGTGACACCATATTATCTACCGTTTGGCTTGTTATCTGTAGGAATAAAAAAATAAGTGAAAAAATAAAAAACGAATAAAGTGCACTTACAAAACAGCATCAAAACAACACCGGCCCAATAAATGCAGTAGCTGCCTTTAAAAATGTTTTAAGTTAGATGTTTCCACAATCTTCAGCGATGGAAGACTAATAGGACGACAAGTGAAACAAAAGCATGCAGCACCAGCTTCCTAATAGATTTTACTGAATTTTATAGATATGGAGGAGCCTTCACTCAGTTCACGCTTTAAACGTGAAAAGTGCTGCTTCACCACAGCACATGGCAGGTTTATACAGATAGCAAAATACGACTCATATTTACGTTTTAGACTGTCCTCTATCGCAAACTTGCTGACGTAGTAGTAATGCCCTGTACAATAACATCTATTGCACGTCTGTCCGTGTCTGTGAGGTCTAAGGACAGAGGGTGTCGTATCATGTACAGTCTGTAAAGCCCTTTGAGGCAAGTCTGTGATATGTGATTTTGGCCTATATAAATAAAATTGACTTGATTTGATCTGATGTGACACTCGGGGGTTGTGAGGGAGATGGATCGGTCGAATAAAAGGCGGACTTTCACCCAGGAGAACTGAGTTGTGTCCCGTGTGAAAACAAACGTAAACAATTATTTAAATAACTTCCATGGCTCACAGTTTGTGAATCACAGAAGTTATGTAAGCGCTTCCTAGGCAGAGTACACGTGCACAAATATGTCTCGCCATGAGGACAAAAAAACCCCCTCCTCCGCTGCTTATTAGGATTATAATTAAACTGTAATATTGTTACATGAAGTTTTCTCTTCGACACAGAGCCGCAGATATGACATCACTTCCTGTTCCACCAGCTCCAGTCCTGACTTAAAAAAATCTCCAAAAATTGTTTAGCATAAAAAGAAACTCATTATCCTCATTTTGAACTTACCAACAGTCCTTGAACGGATCATCAGTTACAAAAAAAGTGACCAAAACAAAGCTTAAAATTGTGATATTTCTGTCACTTTTTCATTTCCAGTATTCATGTACATTTATTTACAGCATAACCTGTCTTTATAATGCTAAACCCGGAAGTTTTTTGTCCTAAACCTAGGTCAGTGGTTTTATAGCATAAACTCACAGAAATGTATGTATGATGACGTGTGTGTTATTTTTAGAACGCTCCACTGTACCGAGAGCCGCTTTTGTCAAAAGGTCATACGTGTTGTTATGGATGGTATTGACAAACGGTTTATTATGTCGTTTGGGTTGGAGATCTTGTTGATTTCCTGCTATTTTTGGACCCAGATTGACTACAATTTCACTAGAAATTAAAATACAAACCTGAGCTCATTTAACTGCATTTATTAATCTTGTCATCTGGAACCTTAATATACGACAAAAAACATATATTTTACCCTTAGTTCGATATAAACTTTTTTCCATAATAGCTTTAAATATCTTTGCTATTAAAGTTATATGCAATGTTTCCCTTTTTATAATTAAAATCTGATAATACCCTGTAATCACACAATATGATAACAGCAGATATTTTTTCTCTGTTGTTTCTCACTGCAGACAGGCAATTTCGTTACATCACAAGATCATGAAAAATGATGATGAAGAGATTATAAAAATTGCAACACAATATTGCTCACTGCTGCACTGAGGAGACTGATTTTTGCCAGATGTTCAAATTAATTTGAGACCAATTTTGAGTAAACTCCGCTTTGGTAACATGATCAAGTGCTTCAGGTGAAGAACCAAACAATGACATCATGACACCAATTTACTGCCATCAAAGTGTTTAGAGAGGGAGCTGCCAGAGTGCCAAAGGTTTTTGTGGATTTGTCAGACGTGTGTACTGTAAAAACATCACAGAAGATCACAAAAGATAAGAGGATCAGATGAATGTTTTTCTCATGCCCTGCTCGGGGATATTGTGGTATGTTTCTGTCAAAGTTGATCAAAATGAAGGACAATTGAAGTCAAACCTGGAGATAAAAAGGTTTAACATGTAATTCTACAATGTGCGGTTTGATCTTAAATCTCTCAAATGCAGAGAAAAGAAGAATATGTACTTAATTCAACACGTTTCTTAGACCTCAAGGACACAAAATGTGAGGCAAACTGAATGTAAGCAGAACCTTTGTTTGTTAACAAGAAAAACTACTTTAAACTTCAAAAGTTATCCATTGTGTTGCTGGGTAGGGGTCTAAAATAGTCACCACTCCGAGCAGCCAACGAGAGGTCCCCAGCAATCGTGTAAGAATCACTTTAATCAGCTGAAATTATTCCATTTGTTTCAACTCTCAAGTTCTTTATTGTCATTTTCCAACAAGAGAAGCAGTCATTGGCTATGAAAGTGCCAAAGACACAGCCATTTCAGTGGTAACCAGAATCTAGAAATAAGTATACCGCTTTGATTTTCACTTGTGGTGTTACTGAAAGGATCTTACAGTGAAACATGGATATTTTTCACTATCTTGTTTTGTCCCTTGTCCGGTGCCATATCCTTTTCCTGGGAACCCACAAATCTGCCAACTCATGTTGCAAGTCGCAGATGCGTCTCGTCCACCTCCCCTTTGGACAGATTTCTAGCGGTGTCAGACGTGCCAGGCCAATCACAACCGTTTATCCAATATGGAGCGTGTTCAAGAGCATAAAGAGGAGCTTCTGAAACAACCGAGATGGCTGCAGCTGATGTGGAACTTTCTGTCAGAGTCACATCAGTACTGAATTTACAGAGCAGTGAACAATCAACTACATTCAAAGCTTTTCTTGAGATGTTTGCCTGCTGTACTTCTGACAGGATTCAGTAAAATGTCATGAAATACTACCTTAGAATTATTTTATCCCGCCCACTTTGTCACATTTTGATCATGGCCCTTGGTCATCAAAAATGAACTAAGAGGATCCAATTTACTGCCTTAGCAAATCTTCACGTGGTATGGCGATGTCAGGCAGCTGTATCATAGTATCAGTAGGTGTCATTGTAGAAGTATAGTGCATATACAGTAAATACTAGAGGTGGGGAAAAAATTGATACAGCATAGTATCTCGATTTTTTGCGCAGCAATATTATATCGATTCATGGTCGCCAAGTATCGATATTTAGCATTCCGAAGTTTTCTCGTTGTTTTTGTTTTTTTAAGGAGGCTGTATAGCGGGCTCACTTTTAGGAACAGGGGATACTGGGGATACTGGTATCATATGAAACTAGAAGATCTAAGGAATCTATAGGCATGTGCGTCAGGATATCTTGTCAGGAAGTTGTTGAAATAACGCTGCAAAGTTAGGATTTTTTATGTTTCATTCGAAAAAAATTTGGAGCAGTGAAGCTTAAGGTTGAGGAAAGTTTGAGAAAATGCTGCAGTTGTTGTCGTCCATACATGTTTGATATCAGTTCTTTGTTGGTCAGTCTGTGGGTTTGGCTCATTGTGGAGAAATGAAAAGGCTGAAGTGAGATGAATAGACTGAGAATTTTCTCTTATTTGACAAAACAATTATTGATTGAATTTAATTTTGTGGACACAAAATGCAGTTAAACAGTTAAATTGCAATATATTGTATCACAATACTCACCATATAGCAATAATATTGTATCGTGACTCAAGTATCAGGATAAAATCACATCATGGGACATTTGCTGATTCACATCTCTAATAAATACCCACTTTATTCATGAACATATGGTAGAAACACTAAAGAAAGTAATTTCACTGGACCCTGAATATCTATATTAGGAGATGTAGAAATGCTCAAAGAGTTAAATAATGATGTACAGAAATAAATCAACTAAATAAAAAAATATAATAATGAGAATAATATAACAATAATATCTATTTATAGAGCACTTTCGAAAAGACATGTTACAAAGTGCTTTACAAAGGCAAGTTAAAAACATAAAGACATAAAAATCAACAGATAAAAGTGAATGTTTGTGTATTAATACCAAGGCTGTTGAGTAAGAAAATTACAACAATTAAACAGCAATTAAAAGACAGTTCAAGGAAAGTTCAAGTTCAAGTAAAATCAGAAAAGGCTCTCTGATAAAAACATCACTGACTCGGCCAACCTGAGAACTATTTTGCAGGGGAAAAAATGTAGGTCAAGAATATTAAAGGGCAGCCAATGAAACAGATGAAACATGGGGTACGGGGTGTTAACCATAAAGGAAAATTGAGGATCACTAACAGTTATATCTACAGAAAAATAAATTGTTGTATGTGAACTGAAGCTTTGATGGATTGTTAGTATTAAGATAAGCTTGAGAGGAATATGTGTGAAATGTATTGGCATAAAAACAGAAAACTCAAAAAAGGAAATAGATAACAATAGTTTATGAAGTAAACAGGCCGTGAAACATTTTTCATTGTTAAATTCAAAAAATGATATCAAAAGTAGCAGCTTAATTTAGATGAATGTGTTGCAATGCGGTCTAATTTTTTATTGCATGCTTAACTTGGTGAGGGGTAATCAGAAGTAAATGTGGAGACACTTCCACAATCAATCAAGTGATTTTCACAGTGGGAGATTCCACATGTTGGCAACATTGTGAGGCAGATCTCTCTCACTGACTAAGTGACCCATGGAGGAGGCCACGATTTGACTTGTAATGAACAATTAGAGGTTCCTTTACTCTTAAACAACATCTTGATTTGGAAATGGAACAGGTACCGAGACTCCAACTGGGAGGCTTGAAAATGATCTTTGCTCTGATGTTTGTCACAAGCGGCTCAGATTTCCTGCTAAAGCTCATTACCAACAGTATTTCATCAATGCACACTCTAATCTTGCCAAAACAAAGAGCTGGCAAATAGTGTTGCCAACATTTTGCCCTGAATTAGAGTCAGCTGAAATGTAATTGAAGAGACTCAAATAAACAGTAGTTTTTGGTAGAATTGTTGTGTGAGTGGGTTTGGAGGTTAGCTACTGAGATTTATTCTGCAGGCAGGAGGCCGAGGCAAAGAGCAGGAGTACAAACGGGAAGCACCTTTTATAGACCCAGAGAGCTTCATTGTTGACATTTTGAGGTTTACCTCTTTCTATTCCAGATCTACATATCTTGTTCTCTCTCCAGGTTTAAGGGCATACATAATCACAAGGGGGTCATTTGTGGTCAACAGAAGTCTGGGAACTTCCCCGACATCTGCGACACTGTGACATTTAAGTCACAGCTACATGCAGAGAATCATGAGAATCGTTTCCCTGCATCTATTACACTTGTGAGTTAGAGACATTTCAGTGCACGCGGAAACTCAAAGGTCAGAAGTGTTTAAGGATTATCATTTTACTACCGCAGAGGCAACAATTCCCATTCAGACGCTAGGGTCTCAACATTGCACCTCGGAAGGGGAGTCATCTGATAAAATTATCGCTTGATGACATATATTATGTATCATTAAATGCCATCTTTCAAGGTATTACTGTAACCTTAATGTTTTTATTCTGCTGCTAGAAGTAACTGGATACTGGGATTTACATCCTGCCTATCTAACTCAAAGTCAGGAAACCTTTGCGCTTTGGCGCTTTGGACATGGTTAAAAATTGGTCGAGCGGCTGATTATGGGTAAAAACACATGCAGGAATTTCTACAGTTCAGTCTATTATTAGTTACTGGTCGTTCGAACTGCCTGGTTCCAGTGGTGGAGAGTAACTTAGTACATATACTCAAGTACTGTACTTAAGTACAAATTTGAGGTACTTTTACTTTACTTGAATATTTCCATTTTATATAACTTTATACTTCTACTTCACTACATTGTGAGGCAAATATTGTATTGTTACAATACTAATTACAACTTTAGTTACTTTTCAGGTCATGATTCAACATAAAAAAACATTGATCATTTTATTAAACCTCATAAGGGTATATTAAGCAGTTAAAATTAGCCCTATCTTGAAAAAAAAGCAAAATGAAGGACCTACCTTGAGAAAATTCAAAGCTGCTCATATAAATGAATCAATGCAAATGTTCTTATAATACATTTCTAATATATAAAACAATCTGAGTGTGTCCATTCTGCATCACAAATACTTTTACTTTTGATACTTTAAGGACATTTTGATGCTGATACTTTTGTACTTTTACTTCAGTAAGTTTTGAATGCAGGACTTTTTCTTCTAGTGGAGTAATTCCACAGTGTGGTACTAGTACTTTTACTTAAGTAAGGGATCTGTGTACTTCTTTCGCCACTTTTACTGTACTGAGGACGGTCCCTGAGCAGAAATGTGCATAATTTGGCGAAACTGTTCATCAATGAGTTGATTGAACTTGCAAGCTGCGCTTGCTGTGGAGTTGAATTGCGTCATACTGAGAGATGTTTCTAATATTTTGTCCACTAGATTTGTATCAGTAAAGGATGACTTAATATTAGAAACATCTGTCAGTATAACATTAAATGGCAAAAACTGTAAATTGTAAGCTTTATGATTTATTTTCAGGATTGTTTCATTGGGCCACATTAATTAAGATACACTTAATTAATGTGTACCAGCCACTTTATTAGAGACAACTGTTCAACTGCTTGTTAACGCAAATAAGTCTATCACATAACTAAGTCAAACACATGGCAGCAACTCAATGCATTTAGACATGTAGACAAGCTGAAGCTGCAGAAGACGAGCTGCTGAAGTTCAAACTGAGCATCAGAATGGGGAATAAAGGTGATTTAAGTGACTTTGAATGTGGCATGGTGGCTAGTTTGAGTGTTTCACAGACTGCTGATCTAACAACCATCTCCAGGGTTTACAGAGAATGGTCCGAAAAAGAGAAAATATCCAGTGAGTGGCAGTTCTCTGGGCTAAAATGCCTTGTTGATGCCCGAGGTCAGAGGAGAATGCTCAGACTGGTTGGAGATGGTAGAAAGGCAACAATAACACAAATAACCACTTGGTACAACCAAGGTATACAGAAAAAAATGAACATAGAACACGTCCAACCTTGAAGCAGATGAAGACAACACTGGCCACTTTATTAGGTACATCTTGCTAGTGAATAAAGTGGCCAGTGAGTTTATCTTGTTATAGTATAACATCAGTGCTCAGAATTGTGATTTTAACTGGCTACACAACTTCCTAATGGAGCTGAAATGAACATCTGTAAAGTGAACCATATCCTTTGTTTACACCAGCATCCAAAATGTGTTTTTATGTTGCACATCACTGTGAATTGTGTTGTGGTGTCAGCGGGGAAGCTTTACGGCTGCAATTCACTGCAAAGTCATTATCAATGATTTGCTTTCAGAGCTTATTATGAGTATTTTGAGGGAGAATGATTTACAGACTGACTTGGATCCTGCTGGGATTCATCAGGTTCTCACAGAGCATTGTAATAGACAGCTTTGCCACACACTCAGCTTCTTGCTGCTGATGCTGATGTTTTTTAGTCTAAAATGGCTTCCCATCATTGTCTTTTTCCCTTCATATCTTCCTGATGTAATTTCACCGGCTAAACGGCAGAAAAAACCCACCATGCATCAGGGCATTTCCTGGATCTCTCAGTGATGCTCTTACCGGAAAAAAGTGAGGAGAAAGTGAAGTAGGCAGAAAATGGAAACTAATGTGTGTGTTCAACAGGACAAAGACAAAACAGATGAAAACACTGATAGACTTTAAGATCTGGGAAGTCATGCAGTCATTCTTTTAATTAGAATTACAGCTGATTGATGCTATAAAGTTACTTGTTAATGATCTTCAGAAAGTGATAAAATGCAAACGTTAAAAAGTTGTGAGAACTCATTTTTAAAACAGTCAGTTTCACTGGAATTGAAAGTGCTTCAATTTTTAACAAAAGCACAGAAGAACAGATAAAATGAGAGAAGATCACATATTCCAAAGGTAGCGTGTACTCTGTGTGCATTAGACACTAAATCAACTGTATTTTTCATAATATTTCGGCAGTAAGTGCCTTGATTTTCTGTCTTATGAGAAAAATAACTGAAAGTAATTACCCATTTCCTTTTTATATCTCCACAAGACACACTAAGCTGCATGGCATTATGGCCTTGAAGAATAAATGTCATCCCCGCTCCTCTACCAGTATATTACTCAACAACTGCATAGCCACTGCGACACAAAGACACTTTCAGCACCGTCAGGACTCCATCAGAGCTAATTTCACACATCTGATCACTGACATGCATTAAGAGAAAAAAGTGTTCCGGGAAGGAAAAAAAACAGAGGGTTAAGTGAAATGGAGTGAGACGAGCGATGGCGTGTGATGTCATATTTTGAGCAGGGAACAGACAGGTGATGTACAGCCTGATCGATTGCACTCACATATCGGAGACAGCAGACCCGACTTGTTACGCAACAGTGACAGAGGACTTGACATCCAGCGAGAGTGACATTGTTTACTGGGAGTGAAAGAGGTCTAGTTAGATGGCACTGATAGATAAAAGTGCAGTTAAATGTAATGACAGTTCACAATTATCTTTTTTTATTGATATTATTTTTTACTGACAGTGTAATAGTTGCAGCTGCATGTGTGATTGGTGTGGTAAGCTAAAAAGAAAATAATTATCTAGAGTAACCAATCCCCATCATTCAAATGAGTTCCCACTGTGGACTCTCCTTGAAATTGACAATATAGGGCGTTTGTACAGCCAACAAGTTCTCCAACATAAATTGCAGAAGAGGTCATGTGTCTGTACTACAAATTCCAGCATGTAGTTACGTATATTGGCTCGCATTTCATGGCACATAGGTACGTATCACGGCTCGCGGTACAGTGGCACGTTCTAAAAATAGCACACATGTACGGTCTGCAGTTGTATAAAAAGGCTGCAGTTTCTGTGGACTTATGTTGTAAAACCACTGACCTTAGGTCTAGGGCAAAAATGTTCCTGGTAAGGCGTTATAAAAGACAGTTTAAACAGTAAATAAATGTACGTAAATGCCAGAATTGAAGTAGTTACAAGGGTCACGTGACTGCCACAAGTTACGTAAAAAACGTAAGTTATGTTCAAAAATGGGATTCACGTAACTTACGTTAAAAATGTTTTACTTTTGTTTTCACGCGGGATGCGGACCAGCTCTTCTGGGTAAAAAGTCCACCGTTTGTTCGACCCATCTGCCACCCCATCCTCCAGCCAAAGGTGTAAATCCACCGTTTTAAATTAGTAGTAGCGTCAAACGCTACTACGTCAGCAAGATGGTGACTCATTGCAGTGGTTGGTGAAAAACGTCAATATCGCTAGTATTTCATTGCCTTTACACATCAATATTTTTTTTGACGGGAGAACAGGCTGTACAGGCAGCAAAATTCGACTCATATTTACATTTAAGACTGTCCTCCGCCGTCATCTTGCTGATGTAGTAGTAAAGATTGTTGGTGATTTAAATGGTGGATGTCACTGTTGGCGGACTTTCACTGAGGAGAACAGGGTTTGTGTCCTGTGTGAAAACAAAAGTAAACTATTTTTTACCTAACTTACTTTTTTTTACCTAACTTCCGTGGCTCCCGTCACACTTGCAACTACTTCACTTCCGGCATTTATGTAAATTTATTTACTGTTTAAACAGTCTTTTATAACTCCTAAGCATGGGTACTCCTTTTTTGTCAGGTCAGTGGTTTTGCAGCCTAAATACACAGAAACTGCAGCCTTTTTTTTTTACAACCATAAACCGTGCACACATATGAAAAATTACATGTGCACTATTTTCAGAACCTTCCGCAAGTTGCTTTTGACAAATGCTCATATATGTCGTATGGGTTATATTGACAACAATCTATTCTCGTCGTTTATGTTGGAGATCTTCTCTGACTTTGTGGTTTCATGTATAAACTTCTTAATAATAAGAAGAAGAATTTAAGAAACATTTGTAGCAGTGGTTTCCTTTTTAATTAGCTTGTGACTGTTAAAATAAAACATTGTCCACTGGCCATCCTTGGTTGCAGGTCTGCGGTGGTCAACAAACTGTTAAGAGTTAGCCACTCAGACATTTTCTATTCCCAGATTTATTTATTTGAACATGTTTTACATGAGGATTTTTTTTTTTAATTCAAGCAAATTTGTCTGCCTTCATATGTCTTCAATAATCTCATTATCCCAAGATTTACCTTGTGGTCCTTTGGAGTGGTGCCGGGTTGGGAATAGGGATGCACAGATATGACATTTACAGTCAGTAAAGGAGTACAGATCCGATATGAGATACGATAATTAATAAGCTGAATGCATCATTGTGTAACTGTGATCATTCTTTTATGCATAAGGCAACATCAGGCTTGATAAACATTTCTTTATTTTCTTTGTTAAACAAAATGTAAACATATAAATGAATTAATATCGTTTTTTTTATTATTAACTATCAAAATAATACAATGTAAATTGTATTTTTTTCCACTTTATTTAAGTCAATGTTATTACAATAAAGTAGAAAAAAGGCTGCTATGATAGCCCCCAGAGCACGTGGAAACAGATCTGTGCAGTTCAAACTGAGTCAGACATGTATTTGTTTTGTGTGCTCAATACTAAAAGTAAACACCCAAGACCTTATTGTGAACTGAGCATGAAATCTAAAAGAAATCATATGATGTGGAATCAAATTAAGTGACCAATATATTCCTTCTTTGTGAGTTGGATAATGAAAAGTTGCATTATTGTGACTTGTTTTTGTCTCCTTTCAAAAGGTGAGCTAACAGTCAAACTACAAGCTTAATTGATTTTTTTCTTGATGAGACATGATGTACAAAACATCAAACCACAGTTTATTCCGCATTTTCTACTGGAAGTCCAGATGCTGAGATGGTACGGGCACTTCATTGAGATGCAAATAAAATCAGAGCAACAAATCCATGTGTCTCCGGTTGCTATGGCAACATGCAAACACAGCAGACAATGCATTAAGTAGCACATGAATCCATACAATACAGGCATATAATTGAGCCAGATGAGCCCCGAAACAACCTGAACTGCAAATACAACAGAGCAGCTTCTGACTGTCAATCAAGCATCAAAGTCTACATGCAGATGAGAGCAGTGTCCCTCAGACAGAGAGACGGATAGAAGAAGACATATTTTAATAAAATAACAACAAAGGTGCAATCTGACAAGCAACTGATGCCAAGAGCTGATGGCAAGACTACCAACACTCTGTTTCTTTACAAATTCTAAGTTCCCTGTAGATTTATCTGCCTCTGCATCAGCTTCAATCATAACCAGAGACATTATGTTCTTTTGGTTGTCTGTCGGTCCCTTTCTCGAGAACATGATATCGCAGGAATGATTTGAGCTTTCACTTGGACTCTAAGAAGCAATGATTAGATTACAGTGTTAAAGATCAAGCTCACTGTGACGTTATATAACACATTAGCCCCACAAAAGTGCAGCTAAAGTGCCATAACAAGCTCTGCCAGCATTCCGCCTTTTTCACAGACGTACTACATTCAAACTGATTCCACAATATTGGTGTCGATTCACATTGTCCAGCATTGTGGAACGAAGTTGGAGGCCGTGTAAGAGAACAGTGCAGCACAGTAGCACCGCTGTCCCAATATGCGGCAGCAGCAGGGAGTGCATCCAAAACAATAATGGCTGAAGAACTGCTCGTCGTGCTGTTTCTCGCTGTAGAGATTCTACAAACTCAAACTAAGTTGTTCTTCATTTTGCTGAACATGATTCGATTACTTTCTGACTCAAGTGAAGGGCATATAGGTTCTTTGCGGCAACTTCCATATTTGAGTCATTGTCTGCTGTCATGGCCACAACTTTGTGTTATAGCCATAGTTATATCAGAATCAGTTTTATAAGCTTTTATTTGACTTTTTGTCTCTATCAATTAACTTAGAGATAAATAGACATATAGACATATAGAACAATCGGAAGAATAACATATAGAATTGTTTTGTTTTGTTGTTTTATTTGTAGTCATTTTACTCCGCCCACTGCCTACAAAAAGTATTCATCCCCCTTGGATGTTTCACCCTTTTGTTGCTTTTACACATGAAATCATGGTCAATAGAATTTGGCTTTTTTGACAAAAACTTGCATCAAAAATGTTTAATATCAAATTGAAAACTGAATTTAAAAAAAGAATGTAAATTAATTTAAAAAGATGTAGGGTAAAATATATGATTGCATAAATATTCACCCTCTTTAAAGTAACTGACCTAATTGAGCTAGTTGATGCCAGCATTGTCACAGTTAGTGAAATAGAGATCACCTGAGTGCAGTTGATGTGTGTCAAATGCCACACAAAAGAAAGAAAGAAAGAAAGAAAGAAAGAAAAACCCAAAACCTGACAAGAAATATAGAACATAGAACAAGAGCTACAAAGTCAATTCAAATCAGTTTTATTTCTATATTCTTATATCACAATTCAAAGATTTGCCTCAAGGTGCGTCACTGTCGGTAAAGGAACAACGTCCTCTATCCTGAGACTATCAACTCAGATGTGGAACAACTTGATCTTGTCCTTTATCTTCTCTCGGCAACAAGCTGCCAATCTGCCACAGCTCATTGCAGCGACGGTGAGAAGGGTTATCCAACATGGCTTTGATTTTCCTCCCCACCATCGTCTGCTCCACACTGTCCAACCAGATCACCTTCCTTAACTGCTTGTTGAGAGTGCTGACCTCCGAGCCTTGATGTCACACCACTGTGAAGAACAGAGCGCTGACAGAAGATCTGCAGGAGCCTGTTGAAGGATCTGAGTGTCCTCCGGAGGAACACTCCACTCTGTCCCCTCCTGAAGAGGGCTTTGAGGTTTGGAGCCCTGTCCAGTTTTTTTATTGATTTGGACCCAAAGGTGCTTGTATGAGTCCACCCTTATCACTTCCTGTCCCTGGATGACAAATGGGACAGGGGGCCTCCTGTTCCTCTGGTCGTCCACCACCAACTCTCTATCAGTCCTCTATAAAAAAAAATTGTCTGTCAGTGAAGACAGCATGTCTTTCCCCGGAAATAATTAACTTAAATCATTCATGTCAGCCCATTTCCGCCAGTTATAAAAAATAAAAATAAAACTTGGATTTGTTAAGATTTTTTTTTGCCCATATTAAGTCAGAGTTATTATTGTTGTTGTTGTTGTTGTTATTACTATTATTGTTATTCATTTAAATAATTATGAATTATTATTAATAATAATAATAATAATAATAATAATAATAGTTTCAACTTTTTCATCTCAAAATTAAGACTTTTTATCTCTTAATTATGACTTTTATTATGGGCAAAAAAAAAAATCTTAACAAGGCCATGTTTTCATTTTTATTTTTATAACTGGCAAAAAAAAAGGTCTTTCATAGCATCTATTGCATCAAATAACAAGAATATGGATGTAAACTGCAACTTGACTGGTTGTCGAGCCAGTTATTGTAGTAGTAGTAGTAAAAGAATTATGAATAAGGCAATCATCATGATAATACAATTTTGATTAGCATTCAAACTTGAAAGTATTAAGTATTAAAATATTTTGTTTGAAAAATGTCCCTGGTTAGTTGAAGTTGACGGCGGATGTAAACAATGTATGCCCGGCTGCCCGTCCACTCTGCCCCCTCAGCGTCAGATCTGTTTCCAGGCACTTCTTTCACATAATCCTTTTCTATTTGTATCACTTTTCAAGCAAAGAGCATGTACTTTCATTTCATGACATCATGCTCATTTCACACAATTTCCAACACCAAAACGGCTCTGATCTCAGCACTCTCCCCGCACAGCATTGATTCTCCCTCCACTGAGATCAGGGGGGGAACCCAGAAAGCTTGTCAGTGAATCCTCGCTTTAGAAAACACACACACACACACACACACACACACACACACACAGACTTCAATTCATTTGACAGCTCACCGTTCAATCGAATGTGGCTCGGGGTGAGCCGGTGGGTTAACAGACCATAGACACGTCTCTTCTTCTCAATCAGTGTCAAAAACGTATTCAGGAGGAAATAAATGCACATTACTGTTGCCAATTCATATCAACAAACAACAGCCCAGTCGCCAGCCAAAAGTGTTGGCATTTTACGTTTCTGCAAATAACAGAGATGTAGATACTTTTGCCAAAAACAATGTAGGCATTGTACCTATGTATCTGCAAATCATAGATACCAACATACGCTAACGAGCAATGTTTTATTGTTGTCAGATGATTCAATATGATGTTTATTGCTGCATATGTTCCCCTTACTGCTGTTTGCATCCCATTGTTGGACGTTTTTTGTTCAAAAGTAGCAGTTTATTCTCCTGGTGTTGGACTGTTATTGATACCTAATCTTAAACGAGTGGTTTTGGTGCCTAACCTTTACCAACATGATTTTAGTCAAGACCTGACTTCCACTGCCAAACCTAAACTATCATAATATATATATATATATACATTTTCTACAGAAAAACATTTTTTTACAGAAATTAGATTTAATGAAACATGGCATTTTGAGTTGCTCCCACTTGTAGCCATGATTGTGCTGATTCCATAGAGCTGCAGGACTTACATATTGCAGTGAAATACAAGGTCACAGTAAGTAAAATGTAAAAAGAGAAAAAAATTGCCATGAAACAGCTTGTTGGGGTTCAGAGGGTTAAAGAGCACTTGTCAGATGTTTACAACATGTTGCTGTTGTCGCTTGTTTGCAGCATGTTGCACTGTAGTCAGATGTCAAACGAGTTGCAGAGGTGCAAAACTTCATATTCAACATATTTCTGGTTAAAAAATGAAGATATTTAACATTCTGTTGTTTTCAAAAACATACAATACAACATTTGTTCTGGTTTGATGAAACAACAGCTTCGACTAATACTGGTCTTTACTGTGGAGCAGGGTACAGATGAGAGGGAAATGGTTTTGTTGGAATCATGAAACCATTATTTATTATGTGCTGCATTAAATAAATGAGTCTGGAGCTTTAAGCTAAAATACTGAGTCAGTGTCTGCTTCTCTGACACTGACAGGAAGCTTGTTTCAATCTGCAACTGTCTCCTTCAGCCCTGCAGAACAGCTGCACTGCAATCTGGAAGAAACAAAACTATAGTTAAAGGAAAAAGCTAAATGGAATACTACTGGAGCCAAATAATTGTTGGATAAAGTTTAAGGTCTGATGAGTGATTTTTTTGCTCCATAGTGCAAACTAGGCAGTTTTGTCTTGCACAAAGAACAATATTTATTTGTCATTCATCCTTTTATTTCACTGTTGAATTAATTAAAAGCCTGTGTCTATAAAACACAAACACTTCGTAAATTGTTCTTCACATTTTCGGACTGCACAAACTTCTCACAGCTAATAAATAAAGAGACATAAAGTGTAAGGCAGAGGCCACATTTCAGGAGTAGTTTTGCAGTGACAGGGTTTAAAGTGAGAGTATGGAGGATTTGGGTGCCATGAGTGCTATGGTTAATACTTGCAGTGGATTTGAGTGTTTTTGTGATCTGGGTTAGGCTGCAAACTGTGTCATCTATAGCAGAGGCTGCTGTGCTGGAAATGTTTTCTGGCGTTGTGTCTTTGTTGATTCATTATCAGCAGGGCCTCTTATGCAAGGCATGACGTCAGGGTGAGTAACTCTGTGAAGCGCTCCCCATTCAGTTTTCTAATGTTGTGTTGTTTTTTTTAATTAGAAGTGATAACCCAAAGCCAGGGGATTGGCAAATACAGTAAGGCCTTATTAAATCCCTGTGTGAGAACTAAAAATAAGGTCTTCCATGGACAATGAGTTTGTACATAAACACAGAGAGCAGCCAGAGGAAAGAAGGCTATTTAGAGAATATTCAAATCTTACTCTACGGTAATCCTGCCGTGGCTTGTCTTTAATGAAATCTAGAGTGGCAGGTAAACCTGAAAGAGTGTGTTGGTTCAGCGTCTTGTACTAACAGGAGGGTGTGTTCCTTCAGGGAGTCAGGGGGGCGGCTTGTATTAAATCTGCATTTCCTCCCAATGCTGCCAAAGTGCTGTAATATGCAAAAAGACAAATTGCAGTTACCGTCTGTGAAATAGCCAATACAGCAATCTTCTTTTATTTACAGGTAATATTTCTCCCTTTCAGAACTTCCATATATTATTCTCACAGCCTGAGATTGTCCAATTAGTTTGAAACCATAAACCATTTTCTAACAATATTAGAAATCACAAAAACAAGTCTCTCATCTATTGTTGTGCCGTACAGCCGAGGGGATGCTCCATTTATAATGAATTGTTACGTCCAAAATGTCTCCACATTTAGCAGCACGAGCTGTTCCAAAATGTTCTTTGGTATACATAAAAACACCTGGGATGCTGTCACAGTCAAGATTTTTTGTCTTTTGTGATTCATTTTTTCTGTGCAGCTTCATATGTGCCAATCAGAGGGAAACAAACTTAGACTTTTTCCTGTCTATGGCAGCCAGCAGTTTACATAAACTATCACAGCCTGAAATATCCTGAAGCCTACAGATACAGATGAAAGTCTCCCTTTCTGTGCAGCTGTAAAAATTATATTAAGACTGCAGTAACTAAAAATAAATGCAGCTGTACTTGTCCCCTAATCACAGCAAGATTGAAACTTTCCAGATTTGGCGATGAGCTGGGCAAGACACAGTTAAAACTATTGTTTTAGACAACTAGGTCACATATAACAGTTTATTCAACAGCATTTAAATTACTATATTTCTCAGAAATGCAGGCTCTAACCACATGTATAATATAATCATTCAAATGCTTATAAATGTGACCTAGACATCTTAAATCCCACGCTTTTCAACCAAATTCAGTCGAGCTTTAACCTCAACGTCTAGACATCTTTTGACCTGCAAATGAGTTCAGCGCCTGCAGAGATGAAGTCAGATGTCGTTATTTACACAGTAGGAACTCTGATGCACAGCTTTGATGATCCCGAGTTATATATATTGTTGCGTTTTACAAGTCCTCAGAAAACTCTGAATCATATCGACCCTCAGCTCTGCAGCGAAAGCAAAGTAACAATCAGCCACAAACCCCTGCCATCAAGGAGATGCTTCTCTCTGAGCTTCACGTCAACTTGAAGTGAAAAATCATACTTCCTCATTTGCAGTGTGTGGGATGGCTGTCTGGGTAACTCAGCCACCTGCTGGTAGCTCCTACATTTATGCATAAGACTTAGAATTTCTTCTAGAAGTGGGATTAAATTTGTGTCACTCTCCACATTGTTTTGCACTTAATACAAAATTTTGACTCCGTGTGGCTTTCGTGGGCACTGACGCCGAACTCAAATCATAGAAACTTGTTTGAGGGAGGTAAAGACAGAGGCATGGTGTCATGCTGTCACTTAGCAGCGTTGCTTTATTCCTCACAGCCTGCCATGGCTATTGATTTCTGGCCCTCCGCTTCCAGACAAGTGACCGGTTTTCTGTGCTGTTCAGCTGTGACACTATAAAGTGCATGGTCCATTTTTTACAGAAATACATCCAAATGCTTCAAGATTGATGAAGGCAGTGCCTGCAGATATTTCTTTGACATGTTTTACAAAATTACATTTATTGTCACTAGTTGTTTTCATAACAAACACTGTGGCAGGACGTGCAATTTCAAAATGTCTTGACACCTTGAGACAGTGTCAAGATATCAGAGAACAGCCTCACACCACAAAAACAGCCTTATTGTAGAAAAGAAGAACTATTTATTGTGAAGCATTACATGTTTTCCTTTATCTTTAGTCTGATCGTCCTGTACCTTGGCTAATAATTCACTTCAAATATGCATTTTGTAATCCAATCACAATGTGCCATGTAATTAATTCTTATGTGGCTGTTGAATGATTAATCTAACAACACTAATATCATACAAATACATATGGCACCCTCTGAACCCCAAACAAGCTGTTTCAGTGTGTTTTTTGTATGCTCTTTTTACGTTTTACTCACTGTGGCCTTGTTTTTAACTACAATATATAACATATACATGAAATATTTAACTCTTACAGCTTTATGGAATCAACACAGTCATGGCTAGAATTGTGAACAACTCAAAATAATATAAATATAATGACAAAGATCATAAAATATATTTTTTATATATATTTTTTTAAATTGGGATAAAATGGAATTTATATGTAAAACAATTTTCCAAGTGCCCATGCATTATACAAATTAAACTATTTAGGCCAAACTATTGCATTTTTACAACCTCTCCTGTCCTCTCCTCTTGGCTCTGTGAAAACAGGCTGCAGTTCTGTCTGATTTTCAATGAATATTTGTCACTTGACCGTTCGTCTCAGCAGAATCAATCATAGCTTCACAGTGACGCTGAGGAGCAGAATTTAATGTTTTTAACAGGATCTAGTTATTCCAAACTGTTTATTTTGGCTTTGTTTGAAATGGGACATGTAGAATATTGTGCGGAAATATCAGCATTTTAAGCTTTGTTTTGGTTACTTTTTCGAATAGAAACTTTTGTAACTGTTCCAGGACTGTTGGGAAGTTCAAATTCCAACGATAATGACCATTTTTACATTTTCTTTCTGCGATATGTATTTTTTGGTCATCTGAAAAACATGGTTTGGTTCGGAGCATATTCTTACTTTTGACAAACTCTTCTCCTTCACTATATGGAGACTGTAGTGCAGACTATCTGGGTAAGACAGAATGTGCTGTAATTGGAGGAGACAAAAGATATAAAAGATGCAAAAAAAGCAGAAATGCAGAACATAAACAGGTGTTCAAGCACGCCGATGATGTGACTCTGTCCACCTGTTCTAACCTACAGGCTAATGTTCTTTTACCAAATTGAGAAACTGTGCAATTATGTCTTAATGTAACACAAAATCTCACAGGGAAAACAAACATTTACTTCCCTTTAAGCATAAGTTCTGAAAGGACTTCTCTCCCATTAGTATTTCTCACTACAATTACTGACAAAATAAATAAGAATTACAATTACAGAAAGTCTCTGGGCTTTAAGTTCAATGTGACTTTTCCCAACTTTTTAATCGATAAAACTGGTGGATAATTATCACAGTGTTTTGTTTGCATTTTCTAGTGTACTCAGGCTGAAGCCCCAATCGGACCAGATTAATATTCCAGGAAGATAAAATATGGCTGATAAAATATTAGCCATGGTCCTCTCTGCAAAGATGTATCTAATCCTGTGCAAATGTACCATGTCTGTGATGTGTGAAGGAAAGATTTCACTGCAAAAATCACCTGAAAAGCATCACTCAAGACAGTGGGCATCCACGGTGTGATAATGTTACCAATCAGAATGAGATTTCTTGGTTTTTCCACACTTTCCTCCTCAGATAATTATTGAAGCTCCATTAAAACTGTTTTAGTAGCATGCATACTGACTCAGCATGACTCTGCAATCCTGATATACTCATTTGAAATGCTGTTATTCATTTGAAACAGATATTTTCTTTTTATCATGTTTAAATCCACAACTGTCCATCCATCCATCCATCTATCCATCTATCTATCCATCTATCCATCTATCCATCCATCTATCCATCCATCTATCTAATCTATCTAATCTATCTATATATACATCTATACATCTATATATACATCTATCTGTGCATCTATACATCATTTATCCACCCATCCATCCAGTTATCTATCTATCTAGTTATAATAACCAATATTAAAAGACAATGTAAAAACAATGTGATCATGTCAGTGAGGTTGCTCATAATGATGGAGATACAGAGATTTGTCCCTGATTCTGCAGCTCCTCTTGGCTCTACTAAGCTTTATAATGAGTTTCAGCTCATTGTTTAGCTGTCTGGCACTAATTTTACTGTTCTGCTTCACTCTTACTGCTCTGTGTTGTTTTTGGCCTCAGCAGACAGCTGTTTTAATTGAAAAAAACTTTTAAAAACCCACTGTACGCTATCTAAGCACCAAACATAGTGAACATAGTGGAGCCTTAACAACTAAAGAGTCAGATATTATCTTCAGAATGTGGTGGAGACCAAAAAGAGAGTTAACAGAGAGAACATTAGACTTAACATTCACAAGGTCACTCCAAATGAATGATAATGTTGAAATACCAAAATAAGCTAGTTTAATTTTGTTGTTTTAGTATAAGTATATTTTTTTCCTCTTATTTTGCCCTCTGAAATTGTGCCTTTTACTTTCACAGTAAAGGAATAGAAAACTATTTTCTATTATACTGAATAGCTCAAGTTGTTAACACTAGCTAACTGATTGTATTGGTGATAGTTCTGGATGGTTGGCCAATATATTTTACCCCAAAATAGGTAATTCCATATCTCAATAACAGTATATATCAGAATCATTATTGCTAAGTAGGTTTTCACATACAATGAATTTGCTTTGGTGTAGTGGTCTGACCGTCGTCCCTCAAGAACGTCAATAGGGCTTTTGTACAGGCAGCAAAATATGACTCACATCTACGTTTTCGACTGTCCTCCACCGCCACCTTACTGATGTAGTTGTAATGACTGAAGGCGATGAGGAGTTTAAATGGTGGATGTCACACTCACGGTGGGATGGGTCAAACAAATTGCGGACTTTCCCCCAGGAGAACGGGGTTCGTGTCCCATGTGAAAACAAATGTAAATTACTTTTTACATTTTTTTTTACTTAACTTCCGTGGCTTACGTCACCCTTGTAACTACTTCACTTCCAGCATTTCGTTTTTTGCCCAAAACCTAGGTCAGTGGTTTTGTAGCCTAAATTCACAGAAACTGCAGCATTTTTTACAACCATGAACCATACGTGTATGTATAATGACGTTTGTGCTATTGTTAGAACGCTTCGTGGTACCGTGAGACACTTTTGACAGACGATCATATGTGTTGTTATGGTTGGCTCTGACAAACGGTCCATTCTGACGCTTAGATTGGGGATCTTGATGGTATTGCTGCAAAAGAATAAAGTACTAAATATGAATATATATTTAGGAACAAGAACAAGGGAGTCAAAAAAACAGAAGGATAAGGATATGAAGAGTAGAAAGAGTGAACATACAAATAATATTTCAAACATATAAACACAGATATAGTAGAAACAATATGATGATATTGCTTGTTTTCTGATAATTCAGTACATAAGTGCAGCCTATAGATCAGCATCTCTATGGTTCGCTCCAGTTTTGCTCCAATGTACAAGGATCAACAGTAATGCATCATCCATATGACTTCCAGTGTAACTGCACCCTCAAGTCTGAGCATAACTTCACCTACTACAACATTTAGACAAATGCTAAAAGTGGGCAAGAGTCTCAGAGAGAGCAAGGAGAGGATGAGGACTATGTCAGCTTTGGCCTTGCGTGCATTGACGTTATTCATGACACTACAGTTACATTATTTATTTTACAAGACCCAAAACATTTTTAGGTGAGCAGCACTACTTTAAATGCTGCCAAAATGCAGTTCTTAATAGAGATGATACAGGAAAAAATAAAAATGATCGACATTTTTCCATCGTTTACACAAGATATATTGTCTTATCGCCCAGTCCTAATTACTGATTATTATAAGTGACAACATAAAGTCAATGATGTTCATTCTTTATTTTCTCCTTGCAAATATTTTAGTGCACGTCATAAACACACCTTAGTTCTCAGTGAGATGTAGCATAATAAACATAATTACCACAGCTAGAAATAGTTGTCACATCTCTTGGCAACTTAATATAATAAATGAGTTTACTTTCCACGTGTTGTACCATGACATCTTCGTAAACGAATACATGAGACGGTTATTGAGTAGTAGGAAAGTATTCTAACTGTAAAATATGCACCTTTAATACACAGAAGTATTGCTCCATTCACCCCACCAGATATTATTGTTCTTCACCCTCTGAGGTGTAATAAATATTTCTCCTAATGGAACAAATTAAACAGAGGGGGACAGAATAACTCCTTGCTGCACCAGGGCAGAAGATTATTTTAAACCCCATTAGGCTTGATCAATCCTCACATCTACAGCTTATTGATTGTTTAGGAGGCTTTTAAACAACCATGTGAGCCCCAGATACTGATTAGCTATTACCACTGGACAGGTTTGTATCCAACACAGAGGCCCAAAAAATTACATTCCTGTTGGATAAATCAGCATACAACGTCATAATGTGTCAGTGTTGGGTGTCAGCAATCTTTTATTGGAAGTGTTTGTACATTGGAGGCAGTTTGGGGTTCAATGTCTTGCTGAAACATCATTTAATCTAACTACCAACCAGTGGTCGAATGTAAATAAGTATATTCACTCAAGTACTGTACTAAAGTACAGTTTTGAGGTACTTACAGTATACTGAACTTGAGTATTTCCACATATGTAACATTATACTTCTACTTCACTACATTTTAGAGGCAAATATTGTACTTTTTACTCCACCACATTTAGATGACAGCTTTAGTTACTCTTCTGGTTGAGATTTAACATAAAAAACGTGATACGTTTTAAATGATTCTGCATGTTTAGAAATCAACAGTTAAATTAGCCCTATCTGGACAACAGTAAAATGCTGCGTACATGCACGGTCACCCATAAAGTTGGAATACTTTTGTTTTCCGACGCTTGTGTATTTCCATTTTATATAACTTTGAACTTCTACTTCACTACATTTTAGAGGCAAATATTGTAATTTGACTCCATTACATTTAGCTGACAGCTTTAGTTACTTTGCAGGTCAAGCTTTAACACAAAAACATGTAATACATTAAAAAAATATTACACATTCTTATATATTGAACAACATAACAGTACATTTCAGTCAGACAACTCACGTGATACAAAATGTGTTTATTGGACAATAAACATAGATTAGATTTGGCGTCTAGGCTCCGACTAAATCACTCCTCAGCAGTTACATGAGGTATTGAGGAGTGATGCAATAAATCCCCCAGTCGGAGCCTACAGGTGGATGCTGGGGTGGTGGTGGGACTGAGAAAGCAAGCGGCAGTACAGATGTAGCAGCAGCATAGGCAGGCAGAAGAGAGCGAGGATTACTCTCATCTTAAATAGAGCGCCAGATTGGATAGAGGGTGTGTCTTAGTGGAGGATGTATGAGGAGTGGGGCATGTCATGTATATGGCAGCACAGCTCGAGTTGCCTGCCTGAACTAGCTCGCAGGCGAATGATGAGTCTTAAAGAATGAGGAAAGTATCGTTCTGGAGGTATTCCACAGTTCAGGCATAGATTGTGCAGCTTCGATGAGAACCAGGATCTTGTCGGAGGTTTGGTCCACCAGTGATGAACAGAGGTGCTGAAGGATCCGTTGAGAAGTGAAGACTCAGGTATTCATCATGGAAGAAAAGGACAGAAGGTGAAATTAGTTTCTTGCAAGGATAATGTGAGTTGAAAGAATTTGATCTAGTAGTATAATTGCCACACCTTTGAAACCCATAGAGCCATTAGAAAAAAATGTATTCTAGCATTGAATATCATATAGTAAAACGACATTCCTTTGACCTTGACACCAACCTATGCACCATTGAAATAGATAACAGCAGTCTTGGTCATTGCCTGAGGATGGGCCTTTTAAGGCCTTTGAGAAGCAGCTGAAGTGAGGGATTCCCAAGAATGCTCTGGGAGGCTGGGTTTTGGCATCTTATATGGCACTGAAACCCTGCTAGCATGCTATGCTACTTGCACTTGCAGATGGCACGATCCTAATAAAAATACAATGAATGCCAAGCTACGGAGATCTTTATAGGTACAGGACTAAGGAGGAGGCTGGCGCAGAAAGAAGAAATACAAGGCTGAATCATGAGCTCTAATGGAGCTTTTGGTTAAACCAAGTCTCATATGTTTGGTGCAGAACATGCTATCTAGTGCAACTGCTATGTGTGACCTGGCACCGCGCCGTGAGGCCATTCCTCGAGAGCACAGCGGGTGCAAGAGGAATAAGCTATCTATTGGGACTGCTATGTGTGGGCCCGGCACCAGCCACCGTGAGGCCATTCCCATAGAGCACAGCGGCTGCAAGGGGAATATGCTATCTAGCGCAACTGCTATGTGTGGCCTGGCACCAGCCGTCTGAAATCCTTCAGAGGTTGGATTTGCTTAATCGAGAGTCAGCTGATAGAATGGAGGGCATGGCATGATGGAGGGCTTGGCCTTGAGGCATATAGTTTTGAACTTCATAGCATCAACTACATAATTCCCATGACCAGAGATGAAGGTAGCTCACAATATGAAGATATTAAAAGTGCATGACTATGTTAAACATCGCATGAGACTGTTTAATGGGTATTTAAGAGCAAACCTTATTGATTATTTCCACTGTAGGAGCATTGTTGCAGAATGCTATGATTGCTTTCTTGTACCTATACTACCCCACAGTAAATGTGTGATGGAGATATGGTATGCTCATAAAGAGCCTTGGATTTAAGTGGTTACTGAGGGACTGATTTTAGTTGACCAGGCATCTGCAAACCACTCATATTGAAGAATTCCCCCAAAACCAATTGAAGGAGCTGCATCGGCCTGAGAGAATTTGAAGACTCAATAGACATTGAAAATGCTGTTCCATTTTCACATAGCAGGAACCAGAACTGCAAATCTGAGCACAAACTTCACCTGAGATTACAGTGTCTTGAAGAGCTGGGTCTTCAGGAGGTTTTTTTTATTTTTTTTAAATTATTTTTTATATAAAAAGGTAGAGAGGGACGCCCCTGCTCTGGTTGGAACTGGTAGTGTGTTCCACCAGCGGGGAACAAGAAATGCAAAGAGTCTGGATTGCCTTGGACCAACAGGGGGCAGAGCCAGGCACCGTTCATTGGAAGAGCGCAACGGTCGTGAGGTAGCATATGTCTGAATCAGGGCGTTCAGGTAGGTAGGAGCAGTACCGGAGACAACTTTGTAGGCCAGCATTAGAGATTTGAATTTGATGCAGGCTGCAACAGGTAGCCAGTGGAGCTTGTTGAGCAGCGGTGTGACATGTGACCTTTTTGGCTGGTTGTAGACCATGCGCGCCGCCGCATTCTGGATCATCTGAAGCGGTTTTATTGTGCAGGCTGGCAGGCCTGTCAGGAGGGCGTTACAGTAGTCAAGTTTTGAGATGACGACAGCTTATGTCAAGGAATGATGCGCATGGCAAAGTTAAGGTGATCAATACAGCACATAAATCAACAGCTGTGCTCTCCTCTCATTAGAGGAGCTGTACAGGTCCCGCTGCCACGGAAACCTGCAGTATTCTGAAGGACTCATCCCACCCAGCACATCACCTGTTCCAACTGCTACCCTCAAGGAGGAGATACAGATACTAAAACCACAACAAACAGGCTGAAAGCAGCACATATCTCAGGGCTACTGCGATACTAAATGAACACTGGAGACTCTTTTATACACAAACATAAAAATCATTAAACTCGGCAATATCACATGAAATGTCACTACTAAATAAAAATATATATATATATATAAATATATATATATATATATATATATATACACATATACATACATACATACATACACACACACACATTATTATTGGTCAATTTATTCAGAATTTCCTTCTTTATTCCTGCTTAAATACTTTTCTTTGCAATGAATGGGATTGCGCACAAATTATGTTGCACTTTTAATAATGACAATTTAATTTATTAATTATATTTATTTATTTTATTGTTCTATGACACCTAGCTCATTGAATAATCTCACTGAATAAGCTTAAAACTACAGACATGCTGCAAGAGGTGGAGGGAAAGGAAAATCTATGACTAGAAATTATTCTAAAAGATGCAGGATGAAAGGGTATTTACAGGAGTTGTGAAGGATCCAGCATGCTTCAGATACAGATACGAAAGCATGGCTACTGCGCCAACCAAATGGCATTAAACCAGAAATTCAATTTGGAACACCATTACATGCTGAAAGGTGCCATTGAGAGGGGTGACGTGGCATGACTTAGGTAGCATCTGATATCTGCTTCCTCACCATGCACCGACACCTGTAGGCTTAATAATTTGGACATTATTAACAGAAGCATGGAACAAGCAAAAGGCTCTTGAGGAGCTAAGCTACACCAGATTTATGTCCTGGCCTGCCGAGATAAGCGCAGGTTTTTGTTTTTTTTTTCTTCAAGAAAGATATATTTATTAAAATTATATCATTATTCTTATATTATATTCAAATTAATTAAGCATTTATTAAATGATTGATACTCTTTTATACCATGGCAGACATATGCATCCAAAGCTCTTACTATAATTATTGATTTATGCCTGTTAAAACTATCCATCATTTGTTTATAAAAATCATTGTGCATATTTATTCATTTTAACGAAAGAATAAAATACCTTAGTATTTGATTCCTGAGGGACTCATGAATTGCTGCTGCAGGTGGCAGGGGTCTGGAGCCCATGGGTGGAGCTGAGACTGCATTTCCCAGGGTCGTGTGGGGTGTGACGTCAGCAGGTAGCGCGGGAGCACTGGCCGTGTCAGATTACGTCACGGTTGTTTACATTGGAGGCAGAGGAATCGGCGTTTTCTTCCAGGGATTAATTCCGCGTTGGTTACATTGATTGCTGACTTCATTTCACCAAGAAAAACAGGATGAATGCTTCACTGGGCACGGACTGCTTGATTCTTTTTGGAGGAACGTTGGCCGCAGGATGACAAAAGCCGGTGGGGAGCGGCGCGCGCACTTAGCTGCCGCTTCACCTGTTGCTCGTCTAACAATGAAGGTAGATGAAGAGCTCGTCGTGCTTGAGACCGCCAGTGAAAGAACTGAATGTTACATGCATGGAGTGTTTCCAGAATGCGTTGCACGGCCATCCGACGAGCCGCTTGCATTAAATGCGTGAGCTGTGGCGCGGCGAAGGCCCTTCCGCTTCGAGCCCGGAGTGAGACAGAAGCCTGAGCTGGTTCGGGGATAAAGCTGTATACTCTCCGGAGGTCTGAGACTTAATATGAATCGGAGACGTCTAAGGGCATGGCATCCAACGAGCCACGAGGTAGGTTGAAATCGCAGGAAAATGAACGCACACAAGGCTTACAGAGCTGAGAAAGCAAGCGGCAGTACAGATGTAGCAGCAGCATAGGCAGGCAGAGGAGAGCGAGGATTACTCTCATCTTAAATAGAGCGCCAGATTGGATAGAGGGTGTGTCTTAGTGGAGGATGTATGAGGATTGGGGCATGTCATGTATATGGCAGCACAGCTCGAGTTGCCAGCCTGAACTAGCTCGCAGGCGTCGCTCCATTAAGTACATGGTCACCCATGAAGTTGTAATAATTTAGTTTTCAGTCACAATCCTCTGTTAATTGTGGGTTCATTTCCATTGGGATATGTTTGGAAGAGATTAATGATAAAGTTTTAAGAAGATATACACTTTGTCTGTCAAGAATAAATCACATTGTCACAACAGTTTCATGGAAAGAGGTAAAAAAAAAACATCAGCACCAAAAATAATAATCTAATGACATATTTGGAATATAGAAAACAATCTGAATGAGTCATTCTGGATGAAGAGTACTTTTACTTTTGATACTTTAAGTACATTTTGATACTGATACTTAGGTACTTTTACTTCAGTAAGTTTTGAATGCAGGACGTTCTACTTGTAGTGAGTAATTTCACTGTGTGGTATTAGTACTTCTACTTAAGTAAAGGATCTGAACACTTCTTTCACCACTGCTACCAACCGTATGATTAATTAGGAACCCGCTCTATCACTTGAACTACAGTCACAACTCACTGTTCCTTTTGTTGAATTTTCCTTATTGCCACTTTGAAACCTTAATGAGAGAAATTCAAGATTTGGTAATTGAGGCTGATTGAACTATATGTCCAGCGGGCATCATCAGTTAAAACTGCTGGATCTGGGGAGGAAATATCCCACTAAAAGAACTTTGATCTCATGCATTTGGTTCCACCACTTCACTTTCAGAGAGTGCACAGCACTCCTTTAGACCCATTGTGTATATCAAGGTTTGATTTATTCAATTTGAAGTAATATCAATTTGTCTGGGCATTCTTCATATTGTAGTGCTTCAATTAATCTCTCAGATAATTCCCTCCCAGCATTAGAGGGTTCACTGTCATCATTTCCATCTGATTTATCAGATTGTTCTGCCGTTTTTGATTCAGCTTGAACAAATACAAGGAATGACAATGAATTAAATGACCAGAAAAGATTAGTGTTCAGGTGGGTGGGTTACTGCAGAGATGGGCTGCGACTCTATTATTATGCTGATAGTAATTCAGACTACTTCACATGGAATATTTCAACTCTTCTTTGAAACGCCAGGCCTTCCCAATTTCCTTGCGAGGATCAATAGAGTTCATCTAATCTCTTTTCTTCGAATAGCCTGAAGCCTTGTCAAGCATCTTACACAACTACTCACTCAACGGCTATTCAGCGAGCAGCGCGGAGAGGCAATATCTGGAAGGATACACTGAACAGACGCATGTGGTCAGGTCAAACGAGGATACAGACAATATTTCCATCAAAGAAAAATCTAATGCATGATAATAATACAGTGGTGCTCCCGGGCTGACACTAAATACCTAAAAAAAAAAAAGTTCTGAAAAAGATGGACAACTTATTTCACTTCTTCCTTTCTGTGTAGTACAGGCTGCAATACTCAGATGTTCCCCCTGTAGCAGAGGAAGGGAAATTGAACTGATCTTTTATTTAGGTAATGATATATAAGATTATAAGGAAAAGTCCTGCAATAAAACTGTCACTGCGGAAAAAACACATGATGCTGGATAAATGTACCTTAAGTAAGAAACATAAGTACGTACGTACACATGATTCTCAAAATTTGCCCCCTGTGTTATGATATTATATATTGTTAATCTATAACAATGCATCATATTTTATGAGCTGATATGTTTTGTATGTCAAATCTGAATGGGTAAAATAACTAATTACTGCAGCTTACAAATAAATGTAATGGAGCAAAAATTTACAACATTTCCCTCTAATTCAAGTAGAGTAGAAATATAAAGTACTGTAATATGGAATTACGTAATAAGAAAGTATACCTAAAATATTTACACACAAACAGTAGTTGTACTTTAATTACAGTGCCCTATGGAGATACATTTTTGCATAAAAGTTATACTTTCAAACCATAGACGGTATAAAGAATAATGGACATAATCACAGTGACGTCATCCATTAGTTTGTGGACAGCCCATTTGAAGCATCGAGTTCATCATTACTGCTGTTGCCATCTTTGTTTTGTGAAACCAGGAGAGACCATATTTTGACAGGTAGGCGCGTAACCATTGGGGTGCATCTAAAAATAAACTCTTAATGCAAAAACAAAATGAATGTTGCTCACCCTGGAGTGTCTTTTATTACAACCAAAGGCTGAACAAGACATTTTTAAATGCACAAAATTTTCAAATAAGTGTTCATGAACTGAAAACACATGGTGAAATGGTCAAAGTTCTGTGACAAAACACAATAAACAAGCTCACGGCTGTTTAGCTGTACACGTTGCCTTGGATACACAGTGTTCTGCTCCTATCTTGATTGACAGCTCGCCGTGTAAGCTTCCTTTCAATCAAAGGTAACCATTATCAAGTGATACCTCTAAATGGGACCATTATTTACACAATTAACATCCTATGGTCTTTAAGAAGATTTGAAAGTAGAGATTGAGACCATAATCTTGTAGCACTCAGTGCATGCAGGTGGCAGAAGTATTCAAATAGCAGTAGCATTTTAGCTTATAAGTAAAAAAAAAAAAAAAAAAAAAGAGGTTCTCTTAAAAAAAGGAGAATAAACTGTTGTCAAAGTTTGGGATTTTAATGTCTTCTGTTAACAAGAAATGTGACAGATATTGAACTTTAGGATGTTCCTCATAATGGTTTGCAAACTATCTATCAGAGGTTATGGCACCGTGGCAAAACAAATCAGAGTATTTTTTTTATTTTACAGTACTATGATCATATTAATGCCCTGCGATAGTCTGGCGTCCTGTCCAGGGTGTACCCCGCCTCTCGCCCAATGACAGCTGGGATAGGCTCCAGCCCCCCGCAACTCGATTGCGAATAAGCGGTTAATGGTAATGAATGAATGTTCATATTAACACCCTGGTTGGGTTCATCAGTAAGAACATATGAGATAATTTGTGTTATTGGGGTTGTTGGGGTCTCAAAGATAAATTGAGAGGGCTGACAGACAACCACTAGCCCACCATGTTTCCCATACCCAGTGTATGCTTACTGTACGCATACGATTATGTGTCAGAACAATGAAACAGTGACATGGAAGCAATCTTTTCACTTATGCATAATCCCCCTTTGACCTCAAGAGTCCTTAAGAAACTGCCAGGATGAGTTCAGCTCAAGCTGCCAGAAGTCATGTCAGACGTCTGGGGCTGTGTCATATTTAATAGCTTATCCACAGTGAACATTTGCTTTGCTAATGCCAGTAATATATACATCAGATGCGTCCGACAGCTAGATAAGTGTAGAAGCCCTGCCGCAATTTCTTGCAATGTGAGTTTTGTTTTTTTCTTGCTCTGAGAGAGCAGACAGGCCTGTCGGACAGTACGGACAGAGACTGTAATTGATTATGTTATGTGTGGAATCTGCTCATTAATATATGACAGAGGCTGTCAGATAAATAGACTCTTGAATGTGTTTTTATTTTATTATATAAATGCATTTTTAACTTATAAGGAAGACCCTGGAGGAAAAATCAATTGAATAAGAGATTAAACTGCTAAAGCGTCTTTTCATAAATAACAGTTTTTAATGGTCAGGAAAAAAAATTAGAGACATGGGGAGAGAAGAAGGTCCCCCAAGAATCATTTAATTATTCATTATTAAGTTTTGGGATTTTTATAGCTGAGCTGACATTGAACGACAAGCCAAGTTTCTTTCTTTTTTTTAAAGTCCATTCTGCTTGATTAACAGACCTTTTTTGGAAGCCTGTTTAACATAAATTATGTCAAAACCTACAGAGTGGAAAAGTTAAGCAGCAAATATTTTCTAAATTATTTAAATCTTGTCAGAAACTGTCTAATGGCTCTGTACTATATGCAGCGATGGATTATCTTGATTTTGCGATAAGGCTACAGCCTGTTGGAGCTTTTGCTGTGGATGTGCCCACTACTTTTAATATAAGTTACATGTAGAGCGCCAACTGAGGAAAAGAAGTACAATGCTTCCAACAGCTGGTGTTTGGTGTGTAATTAATTCCAACACTAACAACTGAATATTTTCAAGTTCATAACTCTGTGTGAGCCAAGCAGAACCCCACGGGACACATGAATAACTATGCACAACGTGTGCGTGCATGTGTGCAGCACCCTGAAAAATAGGGCTCCCCAGAAAGCCCCGGTGTACTTCAAACACTGGAATTTATCATGCATGTAATGTTTTTTGTGCAAATATATTGAACACTGAGTGCTAATTTTCTTTACATTAAATAATGATGAAGGGGATTAAAACAATCTTGATGTTATTCCTTCTGAGTGGCAGACAAAAAATTCATAAATAATAATAATACTTGACTGCCACAGCTGCAGGCTGCAAAAAAAGCCTATTTGTATACCCAAGGTCCAACAGTGGTGAAGTCTAAAAATCAAGATTTTCTATAACCCATTATTTTCACACATCAGTAGTATGTATAGTGAAGTAGAGTGAATAGAGACATATGGTTCAAAGCTGTTTCTCACACCAATTTCTTCAAAAGCAGAAATGATGTGGCACTCTCAAGGTCTGTTGCCTTCAGGGTGAACAGGTTGTAATGGTCTATAAGAGAGCTAGATGAATAGTGATAAAGTCCAACATTATTTTATAAACTAAACAAAAGAAGTAGCCGAAATGAGGTCTGGAGAGTTTCTAATGAAGCCTCTCATCCACAGCATTAATTCAACAAGCTTTTGTTCCTGTGGTGCAGCTGAGTGTAACACCGTGCTGTTTTCTCTGCCTGCTCCAGTAAGGAGGATTGACATTATCCATGATGCACGTTTTGATGCAAGATGAAGCACTTCTATATTTGGTGTCTTGCTAAACATAAATCTTGTGAAAAGTGTATTAAAAACTAGACTTTGAAGACAACATTTCACTGAAGAAAAAGCCATGTTGCTATCTCTCTCTTTCATTGTTTTTTTCATTGTTTGGCTCTGCAGGAACACTTCATCGTGGCTTTTAATTGACAAGAATAATTAAGTCATATTTTCACATATTTCATATGCCAAAGCTATTTAAGCAGTGATGCAACATGTTGTATTTTTTTCTTGTCATCACAATGAAGCTCATTGGCCTTTTAAGCTGAAATATGTTGTGACAACAATCTTGTACCACCCCTGATTGGTGTCAGACGGCGTGCGTGCCACGGCCATCGCGACTCTACTTATTGGTAAATAAAAATGTCAACTCTACCTGCAGCGCACTTCTGATTATTTATTTTAACTTTGTAGTCACAGACGGCAGTGTGCTGCCTGCGAGGTGGTTGGTCTCTCCAGTTTAACAGTGGTAATTGAATTTGTTAAAGACATCAAATATGCAGTATGGCAGAGTTAATTGTGCATTACCACATTCACACTCCATGGTGTTAATGTGAGGGAAAACTTAAATTAAATTTAGAAATGTGTCACCAGAAGAGTTGGTTTCTGCAACTTTGCACTCAGGCTAAAAGGATGCGACGCTGATGTGTGTCGAGCGGTGTGAAGGTTGACCTAGATGGGCACTAAATGTCAACACTCGGGTCTGGCGACATATCAGCACTTTATAATGTGTGAAAATAACTGCTGAGTTAAGTCAGATAGAACGTTTTTGAGTGATGAAGTCCTTGCCTATTTACGTTTTTGGTCAATTTTTAGTCAACTCTTTATTTTCCTTATTTTATTATATATATATATATATATTTATTTATATATATATATATATATATATATATATATATATATATATATATATATATATATATCACACCTTTCCATTCAATGGTTTTTATTTATTTATTTTTATTATTATTTTCAACATTGTATTGCACTGCGTGAGGCAAAAGGTGGTCACATCAGATACTGACTGGTGTTTTGACCCCCCTAGACCCCCCCCCCCCCCCAAAAAATCAAAACTGCATATTTTAGAGTGGCCTTTTATTGTAGCCAGCCTAAGGCACACCTGTGCAATAATCATGCTGTCTAATGAGCATCTTGATAAGCCACACCTGTGAGGTGGGATGGATAATCTCGGCAAAGGAGAAGTGCTCACTATCACAGATGTAGACAGATTTGTGAACAATATTTGAGAGAAATATTTTGAGTTTGTAGAAAAAATTTCAGCTCATGAAAAATGGGAGCAAAAACTAAAGTGTTGCGTTAATGTTTATGTTCAGTCGAAATAAGAATATTGAAAACAAACGACCCAAAAGGCAACTGTACAATAAACAAATGTACATACTGAAAATACAAGTACAAGTACAAACCAGTATAGATAATCAGAAAGTGCAGTTGATGACAGCTTTGCACACTTCTGTTACTCTCTCATTCTGATTCATGAGCTGCTCACCTGGAATGGTTTTCCAACAGTCTTGAAAGAATTAATTTGTGGAATTTCTTGCCTTTTTATTGTGTTTGAGACCATCAAAGGATAAATGTGGCTACTAATCTGAAATATAAAACATATTCTGGTTTGTTAATTCAATATGTGTTCCATTATGGTTTTGATGTCTTTAATATAAATCCAAGATGTAGAAAATACAATAAAAATAAAGAAAAAACTGAATGAGAATGTGTGTCCAAACTTTGCTGCTGTATGTAAAAAAGAACATGGTGATGTATTTAAAATGATCATGAGTGACACCAGTGGTCTGTCATCCCTTTGTGTGATTTGTAGTCAAAGTATGACTCCACAGGAGACATGGATCAGTGCTAAAGGCCCTGTGGCAGACTGAGAGATAGATTTTGTACAACTTATTCCTGTGCTATTTTCATTTTCCTTAATGAAAAATATGAGCAACATGTCAATGCAAAAACTCCTCGGAAGTCCTCGGAATGACAGCGCTGCGGGAATAACACGTTGGGACATATGTGGCACGGTGTATCACATTATGCATAATGCACTGTGACATATAAGCTCCAGAGGATCTCATTTTCACTCTGAGTATGTCCCCGGGCTAAACTATGTCACGTTTCACGACAGCTGCCAGTTCTGCATGTCGTCGAACGGTGGTCCTTCTGCAGGGGCAAGAGGAGGTGCGACTGTGAGGAATTGATACTCGGCCAGTTTTCCCTCGCTGAATCACAAAACAAGTGCCATCCCAGCTCATTACCTCTGCTCAGTGTGCATGTACTGCATGTGTTGGAGTGTACAGTACACCGTGCAGGTGTGCGTGGGAGTGAGAATTGAATTGCAGAGAAGAAACAGAGGCCAGAATATGTGCGAAACTGCCACTTTTTTAACTGAATGTAGGTTTTTGCTTCTTGCAAAATTATAGTGTTGTAAACAGGTCGACACAAATGTCAACCGCATGGTGGTGCTGGAGGAAAGGTCATTAAAGGTCGTGGAATTGATCCTCTGGGGACTCTTAATGTTTGTACAGAAATACAATGAAATCCATTGAATAGCTAAGATATTTCAGCCCAGCAAGAAAATAAACCAAATTCTAAATATATACAGATGCAGCTGTGTTGTGGATGATTGCCAGTGTTGTCAGTCCGTGCCACGACACAAAATGAGAATTGTGGATGCAGACACATCATTTATAAGTAGATGTCAAGGGCCTGGATCATTTTATAGAACATGTTTAAGCTCTGTAATGAATGATTAACAAATCATCAAACAGTATGTCATAGCAAAGATGCATAATCTAAGAAGCGTTAACATGTGGCTCCTCCCTTTATTTCTACAGCTGTCACTTACCTTAGAGCAGTTTAAACATGCAACAAGCTCAAAACTGTCTGCTGCACAAATCAATTAAAGCATATATTGACAGAGCTCAACACATTTATTAGACCACAGGTTTGTGCCACAGCTGTCCTAAATGTACAACATTAGTAATTACCCAAATCATTTTTTATGTTTCTGTAATGGTTAATACACCAGTATGGTGAAGCTCTTTACCACAAATTATATTTTTAATGCTAAAATAAAATTATTGTTATCCATGCGTTTTCAAATTGAAATTATAGTTATTTTCTGGTATCCCTGAACAGAAGAAATATTTTTTTTAATTTTTTAAAAATTGAATAATTTTTTTCAACTGAATGTAGCTTTTTGCTTCTTGCAAAATTATAGTGCTATAAACACGTTGACACAAATGTCAACCGCATGGTGGTGCTGGAGGAAAGGTCATTAAAGGTTGTGGAATTGATCCTCTGGGGACTCTTAATGTTTGTACAGAAATACAATGCAATCCATCGAATAGCTAAGATATTTCAGCCCAGCAAGAAAATAAACCAAATTCTATGTATTCTATGTTAAATGTACAGATGCAGCCGTGTTGTGGATGATTGTCAGTGTTGTCAGTCTGTGCCATGACACAAAGTGAGAACTGTGGATGCGGACACATCATTTATAAGTAGATGTCAAGGGCCAGCTGGTGGATGCACGCCCCCCTCTCTCCTCCTGTATCCAAATCGTCCCTGTGGTTCACATTCACAGCCAACTCGTCACCTAATATCATTGAGCTGTCTCCAACATCGAGCAGCAAATCTATCATCGGAGCACTGCGACATAATAGCCAAATGTGTTATCTCCACCTAAATTAAATTAATGTGCCATCTATAAGCCATAATTGCTCGTGGCAATATTGCATTTTCAAAAAAATGCCTGCGACGAGAGGTGAAAACTAACTTACCTCACCTGCAGCAGTGCCAAAAAAGCACAGGCTGGTGCTGAAGGGCAGACAGACAGACACACTCCTAAACAATGTCTGAAAGGTAGTGCAGTAAATAATAATCTGTTTAAAAAACAGAAAAAAAGAAAAAGGATGGTAGCACTTACCCCTTATGAGTATGTCCCAATTTGCATTTTGCTTTTCTTCCAGTTTTGACTCATAAAAATACTGAAACAGCTTGTTGAAGATTCAGTGTAAAACATCCTGCACAGTCCCAAAAGAAATGTAGTTCATATTGTCTATTGTGCTCATTAATTACCCGGCTCAGAAGGTTCTGTTTTTCAGTTTGGTTTGTTTGTGTTTCAGCAGGATTTTTGATAAAATGACTGTCTCGATTTTCTTGAAACTTAGTTGAAGGGTGTCAGACGGGCCAATGGAATTCAATTCAATTTTGGAGTGGATCCAAATCACGAAGGGGATATAAAAATATATTTTTCTTTTTTTGTTAACATTGCGAGAAAGGGCATGTTGTTGGTGGAGGTTTGTGCTCTCCAAGTGCCCTTTTAGTTCTTTAAGTTCTAGCTGTTTCATGTTTGAGTTGACCATCATTTAATTTGTCCTACTTTTTTGTTTTTTGATAAACCAGAGACATCTCTCTGTGTATAAAAGACATATTTGTTTTCACTTGGACTATTTGAGATTTGTCATGATAATGGAGTACATTGTGAGTTCAGAAATTGGATGATGTACCCTGCAATTGTTTCATAATGTTGACTGTTTGATACTGTGGCGTCTCCCTGGTGGATCTTCTCAGGGCTGCCTCCCACGT
This sequence comes from Centropristis striata, assembly GCF_030273125.1. Classification (NCBI taxonomy): domain Eukaryota; kingdom Metazoa; phylum Chordata; class Actinopteri; order Perciformes; family Serranidae; genus Centropristis; species Centropristis striata. The sequence goes on from NC_081518.1 coordinate 25,703,678, forward strand.
AGCAAACATTGTGATGAGGCTTTCTGGTCCATTCGCTGTGCAGTTAGGAGATTACTGCCTTCATAAAGCCCAGCAAGACTAAAGTCTTGGCGATGCTCAGGACCACCCCCCTGGCATCCACCATCATGCTGTTTCAAAGTCTGTTAGATCACACTCTAAGCTCACACACTGTAATCATTTCACATGCTAAACCAGTGTGGAAAAGCAGTCTCTGTTTCTGTTTATACTGTACATATAAGAAGACTGTTTTCTGTGGTCAGAGGGTTTAGTTTCCTTGAACTAAAGCTGCTGAATGAATATTCATTGCTCTCACTTCCGTTCTGCTGGATGGGTTTGAAGAATAGACCCTCTACTACAGGTAATTAGCTCATTGATAAAGCCATTAAGAATTTTTAATGTGTTGTTGGGTCAATGAAAAGCTTTAATAAATCTCCACTAGTTGCTTTGATGAAGTTGAATCTAATTGCATTTGTTTCTTTGGATAAAACAGAAGTGCTACAAGCTTAGTTACGCAACAGTGGTGATCATTTATCTGTCTGTAAAGTTATGAGATCACCTTTAGGATTATTTTATAAAACATGTTCAAGCATGAATGATTAACAAATCATCAAACAGCATGTCAAAGCAAAGATGCAAAAACTAACAAAAAGATAAAATAAGATAAGATAGAACTTTATTTATTTAAGGAAATTCTGGTTCCAGATTGCTCCAAAATTACAAAAACAATTACAAAAACAATCACAATATAGGATAATACAGTCATGGAAAAAAATTATTAGACCACCCTTGTTTTCTTCAATTTCTTGTTCATTTTAATGCCTGGTACAACTAAAGGTACATTTGTTTGGACAAATATAATGATTTCAACAAAAATAGCTGATAATAATTTAATTAAAAAGCTGATATCTAGCCATCTTCCATGGTTTTCTTGATAATAACCAAACGCATTATAACATCAGGATATATAACAATAAAACAATAGCATTAAAATGAACAAGAAATTGAAGAAAACAAGGGTGGTCTAAGAATTTTTTGGACTGTATAATCAAAACAATGAACAAAAAAGGTAACAATAAAAATATATAATATATAAATATAACAATATAAAAATAAAGTGTCTATGGATTAAAGTGGGTAGAGGGCAGATGACATGGCAGGATGTCATATACAGATATATTGAACATGATAATGAACATAATATAGTCTGTGGTGTTGGAAATTGTATGATGTTAATATCAGTCAGTTTTTGTGATATATTAGATTTCCTCCCTGCAGAAAGGGGAGGAGTTATACAGTTCGATGGCCACAGAAGAGACCTCCTGTGGCGTTCTGTGGTAATCTTGGGTAACCTCAGTCTACAGCTGAGGGTGCTCCTATAGGACTCCAGAGTGGCGTGCAGAGAGTGAGGGGTGTTGTCAATGATGCTCAGCAATTTCCTCAGCATCCTCCTGTCTGACACCTCCACAACAGACTCCAGTTCCACTCCCAGGACAGAACCAGCCTTCCTGATGAGATTACTGAGTCTGTTAGTGTTAGCGTGTAGCTCCTCCCTTTATTCCTGTAGCTGCAACTTAACTTAGAGCAGTTTAAATGTGCAACAAGCTCAAAACTGTCTGCTGTACAAATCAATTAAAGCATGTTTATTTATACGTGTAGTGCTTAACAAATTCATTAGACCACCGGTTTGTGCCACAGCTGTCCTAAATAAACAGCATTAGTAATTTCCCAAATCATTTCTATGTGTCTGTAATGGTTAATACACCAATATGTAGAAGCTCTTTAATCAAAATGTTATTTTTAATGCTAAAATATAATTATTATTGTTATCCATGCATTTCCATATTTACTGTTTTACAAAAAAACTGTAAAAATAGTAAAGCACATTATTATTTCTTCATTAAGATGTCAAATTACAGTTATTTACTTGCATTCCTGAACAGAAAAATTAGTTTTAGTGGTTAAATGTTATGCTTGATTAATTTCTGACTTCGGCTCAAATCGGGCTATAAAAAGGTTAATTCAGTTTGTTTTTGCCGAATAAATAACAATAACATTTTTAGTTTTAAACAAGCTTGTGCATCGTGTGCAATATATCTGTATATTACATCATGCCATGTCATCTGCACTCTACTCACTTTACTCCTTAGACACTTTAGTCTTGTCTTATCTTATCTTATCTTATCTTATCTTATCTTATCTTATCTTATCTTATCTTATCTTATCTTATCTTATCTTATCTTATCTTATCTTATCTTATCTTATCTTATCTTATCTTATCTTATCTTATCTTATCTTAGCTTAGCTTAGCTTTTGAAAGATTTCTAAAAAAATTATATTTTCTCATTTTTATGATTGGTGGTCTAATAAATGTGTTAAGCACTGTATGTGTAGGCCCTCATATCATGTAAGTGCATGTGGTGCAGCGTGTCCTCTTCACTGCATGCTGCTGTTTCATCAAGTCTTTTCTGCACTGAAATAAAAAGTCTGAGACAGTCAATCTAATTTAAATGACAGTAGAGACTGAGATCTCCACCAAACGACCTTCTCCTAACTGCAGATGCAATTTTAGTTCTTTCAGACCACAGTGAAGCTTTTGTCATGGCTGATCGTGCTGTTTTATTGGGTCATCTCCAGATCTGGATGGGTACTTTGGGTTAAGCATTAAGTTGGTTTAGGACCATTCTTACTAACAGATCATTGTCAATTAAAAAGGGAAATGCCTTCCCTTCGAGCACTGTTATCACCCTGCGGGCCCATTCTCTTGTGTTTTTACATGCTTTCTCCGGGCTGTGTCGTTTACTGACTTCCTTTTAAAATATACAGCGGTGCATTTTACAGAAACTCGATTTGGAGAGAAAGATCTCAGTATTGTGGCCTCTTACATAAAGCCTGTGATCAGAATCCTTTGTGTTAACTTTGATTGACCTTACTTTTTAGAAATGGCCTGCACTGTAGATACTTGTTTGCTTTATGGGTGTTTGAGTTCAGGACTGATTCTGAAAGAAAATAACATTAGGCTTTTTTCATAACGTCATATAGGGATACTAACTTTATATTTTTTCTCTGACCGATAGCTGACCCACATTAACCTTGAATGCTGTGGTGCCGTAGTTACGCCATAATTATTTTTGTTAGGCGAGTGGCGTTTATTTCATCAGCCTTTTGTCACTTTATGTGACATATCTCATTTAAAACATCACCAAAACACTGTGAAAGCCATGATTGATTCTGCTGACAAAAAAATAGTCACATGACAAATATTCACTGAAATTTCTATAGAACTTCAGGCTGTTTACACATATCAGAGAGGAGAGGACAGTAAAAGTTGGAAATGCAAATAGTTTAATATGTATAGCATATGGAGACGTTTTTACTATAGTTTTGCACGCCTTATCCTTCATATTTTATTTATTTATGTTTTTGTTTTGTTTTTAGCCATACTAAGTGTTTGTTTTTTGTTTAGTTTTCTGTTAATTCCTTTTTTTCTGTTTATTCTTGTTTATCCCTTATGCATCTTCAGTTGTGGCCCTCCCAATTTCATTGTGTAGGTGGCTTTATAATAATGATAACAACTATCTTATCTTAAGACCTATTTCTACCACTGATTATATATGATAATATAATTGGATTATAATGCAAGTAAACCCAATGAACTTTTAATTCTAAAGATTATTCCCCTGCTACCTTTCATTCTAAATATTAATAGATATCTTAATCTCAGTTAGCAGCAACCCTCCAACTCCAAACCCACACACCCGCTCACAAACATCCATACACACACATATTCACTGACACACATGCACACACAGTTTTGCTTGAGCACTGATTTGGCCTTTTTCTTTTTTCTCACTACACACCCACACTTTATGTTGAAGCCCTCGCATCTGGTCTTTCTTTTTTGTTGATTGTTTGTTTTTGATGGAGTTGGATGAGTTTGCATGATAATGATTTTGGTTATTATCAAGAAAACCATGGAATATCAGGTCAGGTCATATGTATATCAGCTCTTAAATTAATTTTTTTTGTTTGTTTTTATACATCTCATGTAAATGACGTAACACACTGTATCCAACACACTCTCCGGCTCGTTTAAGAATCTGCAGCGAGGATCCTAACACGAAACAGCGAGGCCTGTTGACCTCTACTTTGGCACCTCTCCACTGGATGCCAGTCAAATGATTTTAAAGCTTTGCTGATCATGTTTGAAGTTCAGTGGGGGTCTGGCCCTGAGCTACAATGCTGACCTTTTAGTTGCCTATGAGCCTGAGTGCACTTTGAGATCCTCAGACAGGACACTCCTGAGCGCTCTCCAGCCTCGTCTCAAATCGAGAGGCAACCAAGCACTCGCTGTCAGAGCTCCTCAACAGCCGAGTGCCCTGCTGGAGAAACCAAAGCCTACTGAGTAAATAGCACTTTTTTATAATGCGGCTAAAAATGTTCAGGGAACATTAAGTGCAGACACCGGTGGCCTCACTCCTTTTCTTTGTGTTCTTTTTTTTTTTTTTCAGAACAAGAGCCTGAAAACTAAACTGCTCTCTGGACACAAACTTTGTGACGCCTATGCTGAAGAGGTAAGGATTTTCAATTAGTGCATTCTGTTTTATCATGTACATAATTAATTCTCAGCTGCAGCTACTTAATTGTTCATTGTTCATGGAATAGGTACAATTCATGATAAGACATTGCAGACGGATTCTGTTCTCTTGTGAGCAAGCGATGTTAACCAAATACAAATGATATCTAAGTGAGACAATTTGGTCTTTGAAATTAAATAAGTTATTCAGTATCTTTCGGATCATTTATTTAACTGTGTTTAAGAAACTCTTGGTGGGAAAGAAAAGCACTCAAGGTTAGAAATAGACTGTTCCTGTCTCTCTGTCTTGCCCAGTGAATCTCAGAACAACTTGTCTCTAACAGCTCTTTGATGGCGGCACAGAGCAATCTGAGGAACTCAGGTTGTAGTGAGAGCAGCTTTGAGTACATTTTGCCTGTGCCATTTTTGCTGTCACCTACTTTTTCTTCTTTCTCTACTTTTGCTCTGCTGATCGTTGTTACGGTCAGCAGCGTCCAGCCGGTTCACATCCTTAGTGAAGCCCTGAGCTGAGCTTTGAACTGCTGCTTCCGCCTTCCTGCTGACCAATGCTCATGCTCTAATTTAGCCATGTAAGATCTTACAGCGGCAGCGGCTCCTACGGGCGTCCTGATGACATGCCCAAGTGAGTGCAGCTGGTGCTGTGTAATCACAGGCTCAATAGTTAGACAGTTGTGCAGTTGGTCCCTGTTTCCAGGCTCCGGTATGTGAAATAACTTTAGATTTTTACAACATAGAGCTGTGTGGGGATGCAGACAGGTTGATAGATGGCAACCTTGTTGTGCAGATGGAGATTTTCCTTCACAAAGACCCAGGGCTAGACCTCCTGTAAGGCTGCTGAGGCTTGTTTCGTCAATGCTACGGTGAATATTGAATGTGAATGACAGAACAGCTGTTAGTGGACTGTATTTTCAGGTGAAGGCTAGGAATTCAGATTAGTAATCTGTACTTAGTAAAAAATATTTGTGCCTCAATTAGGCTGATTTTTCTCACTTGATCAGACACAAATTTACCTTCACACCTATAGCCCATTATAGAGAAGGTCAGTCCTGAGGTAAGCCTGTCTTTCATTAGCTTTCAGCTTGAAGTGATGTTTATTTCACCAGCCTTTTGTCACTTTATTGGACATGTAATCACCAAAATAAATATTCACTGAAACTTCTACTAAACTGCAGGCTGTTTACACAGATCAAAGAGGAAAGGACAGGAGAGTTTGGAAGAAATGCAAATAGTTTAATATGTCTAATATGTCGAGATCCAATTTTATTTTACAATATCCATGACACTTGTGGGCACTTGGAAAAGTATTTTTATATAAATCCATTTGTTGTTGTTTTTAGGAGAAATTCAACTCGTGTTTTTTTCTTTTTTTAATGATTTATGTCATTATATCTGTGTTATTCTGTACAAAATACATTATTATACATGTTATTCACACTTCTAGCCATGATTGTGCTGATTCCATAGAGCTGCAGGACTTATTTATTGCAGTGAAAATACAAGCCACAGTGAGTAAAATCTAAAAAGAGCACAAAAAAGCACCATGAAACTATTTGGGGTTCAGAGGATTAAAACTTGAAACATTCAACTATATACATTTTCTCTCTAATTGCAGCACCTCTTAAGTGCAGCATGCAGCTGGTTTATTAGGTACAACTAGCTAACAAATGCAGTCCAACTCAACAGACTTGCAATAAATCCCACCTTCATGAGGGTTATAGTGTTGTTATAACTGCATTAGGTTTAGATAGATGTACTCAATTAACCTGCAACTGAGCACAACATGGCTTAAAACAAGTATTTCTATCAGGCATCAGTGCTTCAGGATTTCAAAACATGTAAATATCTATCTTCACTCTAATAAAAAATGCAGTTATTTGCATATCCATGACTGGTCAGATTTGTTTATTGTACACAGACATTACTAAGTTACAAGCTGTCCAGTAAAGTGTCCTGACACAACAGCAAATGAAGCTTGACATCCACATGAGACAGAGTCAACAAGACAAGGACAAATAGAAAGAAAAGGATAGCCTACAGGGAATTGTTTCATTATTAGGTGGCGCCTCAGCTCTGAGCTGCTTAACATGGGTACTTCCCACTAACCTGGCTAGCCTCAGCTTTCAGTTCCTATTGTTACAATAAGCGAACGCTGTTATTTTGAGAATTAACATGAAAATGAGCAATCTCGGCACAGAAGATGGAGACTTTCTGGGCAAATCGTTTTTGTCTCGAGCCCGTAATGCTGTTGCTCTAACAAACTAAAGATACACGCACACTGCAGCCCAAAGGTCCACAAAGAGAATTTAGTGTTTGGAAAGCACTTGATGTTGAAGAGCTTTTCATCGACCCTGAAGTCTGCTCCCAACACTAAGGTTATTCTTGAGTTCCTATTGAGACACAGGAAATTGGCGCTGAAGATTACAGGCTTCTTTCCTTCTACAAATCCTCCAGCTGAACATCCCTGACATTTCACTAGCTAAGCTTATCCAAGCCATCATCACATATTCAAACTCTGAAATGATGATGGCACATTTGACTATGCAGCCAAGTCTGATTATAACACTTCAGGAAAGAGCTGGAAAGAGTACAAAGGCTCTGAAGAGGTCCTGATTGAAGTTGTCGGTCAGTCACACAGCCAGAATATTCCTAGCAACAGCAAAGGGAATGATCTAAGTGGTGATAAATTATGACTGCTTGGCTTTGTGCTCGCGGATGATAAAATATTACGCTCAGTATGTGTTCTTGTCCGGCTCTTCTTTGTGTGACAGATTATTTCTGCAGAAGGCGAGTAGACCTCGAGCTCTTTAGGGAGCAAATAGCTGCGAGAATTTCCTTGAACACAGGTGGATCACTGTGGGTCATTGTCTTTAATTCCCTTGGGAGGCTATAAAAATGAAGTAAATCAGTGAGAGGAGCGTTCTTACAAGCCCCTGCTTCCATCGAGGAAAGTTATTTATGTTTAAAGGAGAAGGGTTGCAGACTGAACCCGTAATCACGCCGTAATGACTGCAGAATCACAGAAAGAGATGGATACTAACAATTGCCTCCAGAGCAGGTAATTGCAAACAACATCATTCTATTACAAGTTTGTTTATTGGTAAAGAGGTTAGAAATGCTTACTCAAACATAACTTCTGCTTACAGGCTCTAAATTCTAATATTTGTCCTGTCTGTTTGAAAACATCATAGTTGAACCTAGATTAACCCATAAGGGAGAAAAAAAACAACTTTTACTTAATTGTCTAGAAATCATCTTTTCATGCTTCAAAGATTTTTTCAATTAAGATTTATTCAGAGCATTGAATGAGTGAGAGTTTAAAGAGGAAAAAAAAAGCTTCAGATAAAATCTTTGAATCTTAAATCAGCGCTTTGAAGCCATGTCCAGGAACTGAGATTAGGCCTGATCTCTTTTTTTATAGCTGGCCTTGGATAAACTTTCTAAGCATAAGCTCCTTTTGTTGCACATGATACATTTAAAGAGTTTGTATGAGTAAACGGAAGCTTTTCCTTTATGTGTGATTTTTTTTCCGTTCTCATCTTGTGGAAATTGGCTTTGGGAATTCCCGCATTGTATATTGGAATACATTTCATTTGGTGTGGTAATCGTTTTTTAGAAAGCTGCTTTAACTTGTGCTTCGCTGTGTGAGGTGGTGGATCAGGCTTTGTGCTCTTAATCTGTGTTGTGTGGTGAAAACTACTCTGCTGAAAAGACATGAAATTACATGTTAACAACACTGTAAAGAGGCTGCATGGCTGCTTTTATAGTATTGTGCCTGGGCTGATCCTGTATCTCCACTGACTGTAAGCAGTATAACTGAGAGAGGCAAACTGGCCATTCATTTGTGTAAAAAAATACAAATTATATTAAAATAATGTTGTCAACAAGTTTCTCTTGAGCATGAGATTGCATGTATCAATAAGTTTACCTATAGGTTACATTAAAAAAATAAGTATAAGATAAAGAATATCTACACAAATGAATGTATGCTCTTGGACAACACAATATAGTGATGCTTGATTATGAACAGCATCATTTTGTAGCTTCAAAATATGCAAAAGTCTTTCTTGACTAAAGTTTTGCAGTTTATCCTATGAGGAGAACTTTAGATGTGTAGTGTTGGGCTGCAACTGATTAATTTTTTTAATCATCAGTGAAAACTCGATTAATTCTAAAACATTGTAAAACTCGAATTTATTCAGTTTACAATGGCAAAAATGACCAAATCATCACAATTGAAATACCTTGACTCTGCCAGATGGTTTGTTACACAGACGTCTCTGACGTCATTGGAAACTTTTTGGAAAAAGGGCAGACACTTTCAAAGGATCCCTGACAGGTATCATCTGTCCATCACTGTCTGTGCAGAAACCTCCTGAGACAAGAGCAAAAACCTCCCGCTGATTGGTCAGAGCCTCTGGTTGTGTGACTCAGATGCATTACTTGGAGCCTGAAAAGATGGATTTGGAATTTGAATTTGGAATATTTTACATTTTTTCCCCAGGAACAAACACCTAATCATCAAAATAGTTGCAGATTCTGTCTGTGCATTGTTTCAGGTAAAGTGTAGGTGAAGAAGAACTTTCTCAGTTTACAGAAAACATCTTATCTTTTTTATATTGATGTAATAAAAAAAAGTTTTCAATAACATTAAATAACATTCCACACACTACTGCTCAAACGTTTGGGGTTGATTACAAATGTCTTTATTTTTAAAGAAAAGTAACATTTTTTCAAACTAAAAAAGATGAAATTGATCAGACATGCAGTCTAGACATTGTTAATGTGGTAAATGACTATGAAAGCTGGAAACGGCTGATTTTCTTATGAAATATCTATTATTGTTATAATATCTCTAGCAACCATCACTCCTTTGTTCCAGTGGCACATTGTGTTAACCCACGTTGATAGTGTTGAAAGGCTGATTGATCATTAAAACAACTGAGCATTATGGTAGCACAGCCGAAAACTGTTTTGTGCTGATTAGAGAAGCAAAAAATTGATCCTTCCTCAGATTAAGATTAAGATTAAGATTTCCTTTATTAGTCCCACAGCGGGGACATTTCAAGAGTTACAGCAGCAAAATGGATAGCAAAAAAACCCAAAAGGTTTAATGATTATTTCTACCCTTGTCAATGTCTTTACTATATTTTGCATTCATTTGTAACTCATTTCATGAATCAAACATACAGACATTTTCTGGATGACCCCAAACTTTTGAGTGCTAGCGTATATATTTCAATTTAAACTTTATTAATCAATCTCTTCCAATCATATCACAATGAAAATGAAACCACAGAGTATTGTGTCTGAAAAAAAAATTCTGACTTTATGGGCAACCATGGACATTAAGTGGTTATGTTGTTCAATATATAAGAATTTGTAATTTTTTATTTATTTATTACTTCTATACTTTACTTTAATACAATTTCTTCTTCTTTCTGAGTCACAAATAACATTTGGAAAGCCAATAGCTGAGGGTTCAAAACTGAAAATAATTATTTCTACCCTTGTCAGTGTCTTTACGATATTTTCGATTAATTTGTAACTCATTTCATAAATAAAACAGTTTATTTTCATGGAAAACAACACAGAAATTGGATGACCCCACTAGTGTATATATTTCACTGTACCTCATGCTTTAATACTATGCTGCTTTTTTAATGCTTATTCTGGTTACAATTTCTCATGTTAAGCGTTCTGAATCTATGTGAGCAGCGCGTACGCTCTGCAGAACCTCATGCTTCCCATGTCGGTGCTCATGTTAACATTTATGAGCAGCCACACAGCCTGGATGAGCCATACAGCTTGGCTGCATGTCGGCTGTGTCACATTGAGCAATCTGGGGTGTTGCTTATTTTTCCGCATGATGCAGACAGTTCTCAGAGAAAACAGACTGTGAAAATGATCCTTTGACAGTCATATCGACATCGTACCAGCAGCATTACACCTTTCAGCACAGTGTCTGTAGAAAACGGTGGTGGAAGACGGATTCATGTCTTTTGCTTCAGTGAAAGTGCTAAAACCACACTGTGAATTTACTCCACTACAAGTAAAAGTTCTGCACCTAAAACCTCAGAAACTGTCAGCATCAACATGTACTATAAATGATCAAAAGCCCTACTCCTTATGCAGCATGTCCCTCAGATTGTTAAATATATATATATATATATATATATATATATATATATATATATATATATATATATATATATATATATATTCTCTATATATTATTGGATTAATATTATTTTTGAGGCATTTATGTAAGCAGTTTTTTACTGTTGTCAAAGTAGGGCTTATTTGAGCATGGTCGCCCATAAAGTTGGAATAAAATATGTTTTACCTCTTCCCATGAAATAATTGGGACAATATGATTTATTATTGACGGATAAAGTGTATATTTTCTCACTTTATGAATCAATCCCTTCCAAACATATCACAATTAAAATGAAACCACAATTAACACAGGATTGTGTCTGAGACAAAATGATTCTGACTTTATGGGCGATTATGTACTTAATTTGCTGTTATGTTGTTTAATAAATAATAATTTATAACATTTTTTTCATTTATTAAATGTTTTTCATGTTAAATCTCAGACTGAAAAGTAACTAAAGCTGTCAGCTGTAGTGGAGAAGAAGTATAAAGTTACATAAAATGGAAATACTCAAGTAACATAAAAGAAACACATAATTTTACTTAAGTACAGAACTTGAGTTAATGTTAAAGTTAAAGAAAAAATTATATTTCACAAGTGTAAAAAAAACACTTAAAATACACAAAAAATATTAACAGTAATTAACAAATTTATTGGACCACCTGTCATAAAATCGAGAAAACATAAATATTTTTAAAATCTTTCAAAAGCTTCTTTAAAACTAAAATGTTATTGTTATTTCTTTGGGGGAAAAATGAATTCACGTTTTTCACAACTAAAACTAATTTTTCTGTTCAGGAATGCAAGTAAATAACTGTAATGTGACTCTTCATCAATAAATAATAAAGTGATTTACTATTTTTACATTTTTTTGCAAACAACTTAATGAATAACAATAATAATTATATTTTAGAATTAAAGATATAATTTGGGTTAAAGAGCTTCAACATACTGGTGTCTTAACCATTACAGAAACATAAAAAATTATTTTGGTAATTACTAATCCCGTTAATTTCGAAAATCTGTGGCACAAACCGGTGTGTACTTATTTTTAACTCAACTTCTCTTCTTTTGTCTAAAATAAATATGAATGTTATTTTCAATTAACCCTCCTGTTATGTTAGTTTTTTCAGGAACAGCAATAACCCAAGGCATTTTAATTACCTAAAGGTCCAGAAAGGAAAAAAATCCCAATAAATCATTAATAACTTCATTACTAAACATTTCAATCAATATTTAGTGCAGTTGTGTTCTTTACCTCTCAAAGATCATGGGTCATTGAGGATAATGCACTCTTTTTTCAATAAAAAAATGCATGTTAAAACTTTTTTTTAATGCACATTGGAAAGACCCACATATGAAATATGATGGTTTTACATGACATTGATTTATTTATTTATTTTTTATTTTACATTTATTTTTTTTCTGAAAAAAATCTTTTAACTATTTTTTTTTTTACAATGAAACATTATATTATTGACAGATTGTAGATCTGTGTCTCACACAAATGTGAGCTGCAGCAGTTCAGTGAGGTCGCCATCACACAGGAGGCAGAGGTCGCAGCGCAGCCCGGGCCTTAGCGGGGTGTGAAGCTTTAAGAATGGTCGAACCGGGTGTGCAGCTGCTAAGTAATTCGGTCAGTTGGTTCAAACTAATTTGGCCCATTTGGGCACGAGGAGCAGTTTGGACTCTATTAGCTGCTACGAGGGTTAACGGGGCTAATAAGACTCTCAACCTCGTTATCCCGTCTGCCACAGCTCCAATAAAGCCAATTCAAGATGTGTCATTGTTTGGACTAAATTGATTTCAGATGATTCTCTCAATTTTGTAAACCCAGAGAGATATTTCACAGCGAGACGGATGGGAACATTTTCCATGCCAATTTCTTCTTTCTTTCTGAGTCACAAAAATGGTTAGGAAAGACAATAGCAGTATGTTCAAACACTGTATGACCGTATGAATGAGGAGAGGTCACTAAGAAAAATATATCATAGGCTTAGTGAAGTTCAGTCAGCAAACTCTCTGGCAGGCAGCCACTGGCCTGACTCAGCTGTGTGTTTGTTCACTTTACCAATCACAAACACTTTCCAAATTCAGCAGTCCATTTAAATTGGAAAGGAACCTCACCAGGTCTCTGCTGCTGCTGCTGCTGCTGCTGCTGCTGCTGCCTGCTATACTGTACATATCTGGCTAATTTTACTCTTTATCCGATTCATTGGAAAAATGTCATGCAACCTTTCTGAACCAGACGTGAATGTCCTCAAGGGAAACATCTGACAACTCAAAACAACCTGATTCAAAGTCAAGGTTAGGGCCGCTCAGTGAAGGAGAGAGCGACACGTGGCATTAGAGATGCCATTTAATCTGTTGCGCATCTTTTCCTCAAGAGCAAGAATTTATCACCTATTTCCTACTCTGCCAAAATTTATGTTGCTGCTGCATCACGGAGGTGAAGGATGCTGTTACACTTGCACCATTTCAGCTCTGTTATCACTGGAATTACAATTCATGCTTGCATCAGGATTTATTGAAAACATCCAGTAACCTGAACCTTATGCAGATAAATTATAAAACACTGGATTTGTGAAGATTTACTGACTGATTTCAAGGTGAATGGCCTCATGTAATTAATTCTACAGGGCTTTTTGAATGGAGCAGCATGCCGTCATCATCAAGTATTTTCAAACAGATCACATAGTGTTTAATAATGAAGAGTCACTCGTTTTAATAAATGTCCTTTGTATTGTTTTATTAATAGACTTTGGATCAATGTGTGTGCTCAGATTCCACTTCTACCAGGCTGGACTGGTTTTACTTATTTATACCACAGACTGTATATAAAGATGGACGACATGACAGCTCCCCCACTATTTAGGCCAAAACATATTGATCGCCCCCTGGTGGCGGGCTGTAGTATATGTTATAAATCCCGCCCCCTCCATGTTAGTGAAGGGACAGGAGCCAAACTAAAAACTCAAGTAGAGGTCAAATAAAGATGGTCAAGTATTAATTTTTCTGGTTTAAATTATTTATCTGATGTTAAAAAACTGGGGTGTAACGTCATGACTGAAAGCTGTAATTGGTCAGGCGTGTGTTTTAGCGGGAAATCAATACTGTGGGCTCCACTCTGTGTCACTACTGCACAGACTCTAGCTCCATATGACGTCACCAGCCTTTACTGGGGATATTTAGGCTCGGTGTTGTACAGTGGGAGGAAATGGAGACATGTCTATGATTGATATGATTGATAATTCTGAGGTAGAGGTCACTGTGTTTTCGTGATGTGCATTTTTCTTTACCTAATGATATATCAGTCAGAAGCACTCTCGTCATAGATTTAACCATTTATTGCAACAAATGGAAATACAGTTCCCAGACTCAACACTGATGGTTCCATAACAGGACGCTCCCTGCATTGAGAGACATGTCTCCCCTTAAACACTACCCACGGGTCGCTTGTACAGGCAGCATACACACAACCCATATTTAATCAAATAAAATAAAAATTCAGACCCCGGACTTTCACCCAGGAGAACATGGTTCATGTCCCATGTGAAAACAAAAGTAAACAATGTGATTTAAACTAAGCATGAAACCTGCAAACTTGATGATCTATAATGTTAACGATCAATTAATCGATTAATCGCTGCATGCATACATGTGCAAAATTATATATATATATATATATATATATATACACAGTACTATGCAAAAACCTGGTTTGATAATGGATGCTTTTATTTTGAAAGGACAAAAAGACACTTGATCGTAAAACTAAGTTAAGGTCAAGGAGTTCAAGTTGTATGTTTTAGAGAGGAGGCATGAGGTTATGTTTTCACAGTAATCTTGCATATTTAAGTATGTTTTGTGTTTGAATAAGTTTTGGATAAAATTAAACCTAGTAATTCATGCTAGCAAGGTCTGATACAGTAAGCTAGTTTTGCTCACATTAATTCTCTTCTATTTCTCTGTGTTTAATAATTGTTATTGTAACTTTTAGTTTGCAAACTGTAGCTTTGTCCAACTTTACTCTCAGCTCATTGGCTTATACTGATACGCAGTCATAAATAAAATTAAAAAAAATACACGGATCGATTAAAAATTCCATGTGATCGACCAAATTCTTAACGACCATTAATCAATCATCGATTAATTATTCCCACCCCTACATTACTAACTTCTGTGAATCACATTTTTGTGTAACTATTTCACTTTATCTTAACTGCTTTACTTCCAAAATTAACTGTTTAAACTGTCTTTTATAACGCCTTACTAGGACGTATTTAGCCCTAAACCTAGATCAGTGGTTTTATAGCCAAAATTCAACAAGACTGCAGCCTTTTTTTTTTACAACAGTGTGTATGTAAAATGACGTGTGCGCTACTTTGATAAATGCTCATATGGGTCACTTTGAGTAGTATTGACAAACCTATTCTGTCGTTAAGGTTGGAGATCTTGGTGGGATTGATCAAACAGCAAAGACTCCCCCTACACCAACACGGGCCTTTAAATAAGACATTTCAATACTATTTTATTTTTTAGACCCACAAGCACTCTGAACTCTGAAGGTTATTTTCCAGTAGCAGCAGCAGCAGCAGTGTGTGACAGTGAAGGTGTAACAGGGATCAGTGAGGAGGGATATTTAAACTTGTGAGAACTTGCTGTGATTGGTGTGTGGGTGGGTGGGTGTGGCTGATAAGAGTGATGATGTAATCAGTGGGCTGTCAGCTGATTACTGCCGGGGCGTACCAGGATGCCTCATATTGAACACAACACAATTAATCAAGAAAATAATCTGCAGATAAATCAACAAGGAAATTCATTATTTGCGGCACTAGCTATGTTTACAGTATGTATTAGATTAGAGATGGTAAGTTAAGGTGTGGGTTTAATTCCAGAGCCAGAGAAGATGTATTAGCACTCATGACCCTCATCATACTGTATCTTGCAGTCGTCTCCTCCTGTGTGCATCTCCAAGCAGCAAAATACATGACATGTATGTAGATGAATGCCATGTAACACAATACAAATCTACACATATGACTGTTTGATGTTTGGCAGTTTTGATAATGCTTTGTTCAGGCAGATGTACTGCGCTCCCGGCTCCACTGATGTACAATAAGTTATGTGCACAGGGAGCATACAAGAGCAGATCCTTTAAATAAGACCAACGCATTACTATGCTCCGCTTCATTCACCATCCATATTGAATAAATCAGATTACCCTGACTGAAATGATTGAAATAAAATATATACTTCAGTCAGTAAGTTTTGGCTGGCAGCCAGTCGGTGGTCTGCCTCGGCTCGGATGCTTCAGCCAATCAGACACACTTCACAAATAGGGCAATCTGGTTAAATGGGGAAGGGAGACGCTGCTGTGCTTCTGCAGCTGATACAGATGTATGCTGGGGGTGTCTGGACACTTTTTCACACCTACCACCACCCTCTGGTGTCGTGTCACCTCTTTGTATCTGCTTTTATGTAACGTGGAGCAGTGGTGCTGTTCTTTCACAGGGAGGATTTATGGTACATTTGGTTTAGGGTGCAGACTATACATATAGATTCGTTGCCAAAAAGTCAACCAATGTTTTTCAGTAACAGTGTAAGCCAATTGTTAGCTGGCGTTCGTGACATAAAGCTTTGACAGCTATTGTGCAATGACAAAGGACAAACACATTTACAGAGACATCAGTATACTGACAACTCATCAATACATACTCATATTAGACAGTTTCTCAGCCACCTAACACTTTTGCTTCGTGACCAAACCAAACTGCCTGTCTTGGCTCGATTTTCTTTTCCTTTATCATCTCCAAGTTTCCAATTCAAGATGAGTATATGCTGGAGGTTATTTGAACTTGGATAATGAGAAACCCTCAAAGGCTGTAATGCCATACTCTTGGAGATAAGAAGTGGATGGTGCAGCTTCGGCTTTAAGTTATTGACACTTTCTGAAAATGAAAGAGCAGAAAAATCGATTTTTGAAAAACTAATCTGCATCAGCAAAAAGGATAGTTAATTGGACAAACACAGCATGCACATAGCCTGTTAGTTAAGGAGGGGACATTTTGCAAGATGTAAATATGTAGATTTTGGATCATTTGGTTGGTTTTCATTTCATTTCCCTCATTTAACAATGGCTAAGGGATTGCCTGCGTGTAATAATTGGCAGTTTCATGCAGATATCTGAAGGTCAAAGGTTAAGGGACCCCTTTGAAAATGGCAATGCCAGTTTTTACCTTGCCAAAATTTTGCCAAACTTTGGATCCTTATTAAGCTTCTTGCTGAAAAACTAGACATGACTGGTACCACCAGATGCCTTAGGTCGTCTAGTATTTATGATAGGGCTGGGCGATATGACAAAATTTGATCATGATATATTTTTTCAAATCATCCGATCTCGATTATTATTATTATTATTATTTTTTACATTAAAAGCATCTGTTTAAAGCACCTGTACTGGAAACTAAAGAAACTAGAGATTAATTCAATATTTTATTCTCATACGAAGCAAATAACAAAGCAAATTAAATAAGATGAACATAGAAAATTATAAAAACAACTTTTTACTCAACAGTACAACAAATGGAGAAAAATATAAAATAATACAGTGAACTACTTTACAGTCCTGATGGTGTTAGCAGGTATGCAAGACCCAAAATAAAGAAATTGGGAGATTTGTTGTTGTTAGAAAGCCCACGCTGTTTATGTTTTGCTAACTTGTTTATTAAACTAAGTTCCATTCAGTAATTGTTCCTCTGTAAGTTTTCATATGCCCTACACTCCTGAACAAACCATAGCCATTCCGATGCTATTGAATGCACCATACCTGTGTGTGAATTGCCCTGCTGTGAATGTAAGTTTTCTCTCGGATAGATTATGATTTCTCTTTCCCTTCTTCTCTTGCTCTTTCCCAACATTCACCTCTTCCTCCCTGGTTTATTGCTCCAATTCATGACTGACATCTATCTCGCTGTCCACAGCCCACAGCTCGGCGTTTAGCTCCACGTTTGGTCTTTCTGTTTACTTCTCCGGCAACTTAGAAACAGTTGTGGAGCAGGAAAAGGTAAATTCTGATTGGCTGTTGTCACGCACATTTCAGACATGTTTGATCGAGTAAATTTGCTCACAGCTGATCACCGTCGGCCTAATATATGATATCAATATCTTCACACTAAAAGCTTTGAAAGACATGTTGGGCTAAAGAGAGGTTGTTCATAAACAACACAATGCTGTCACTTGTCAAAGGTTAAACTAAGTCAGCAGAGTTTGAAATTGGACAGACACTCAAGTGTAAAGTTGGTGAATGAGTCACAAAACATCATCCCAAATATATTATAATCTCAAAACACCAAACCCCTTGAGAATGTGCCCTCCTCTATTTGTCTGTTCTTGTCATTAATAATAAATAAATAATACTTCCAGCAGAACATAAGTGTCAAAGACAAAGACATTAACGTGTCTGTCCTTGGGCAAGGCTGCTGAAGTTTAACAGTTTTGTCATCATTCTCACAAGGACGCTGGTTCACAGTGATACATTACTTGAATATTTTTGAAAAAGTAAGGGAAAGCTGTTTAACTTAGAACAGTGTGCTGCTGTATTTTGTTTAGTTTGTAACTATTTGAAATGCAAGTCAAGGATCTGAACCATCAGGAACAACAAAACAGAGATGCTGCTGTGATTCTCTGGGGCCGAGGAGACAGCTCACATGATTTATTCTGAGTAAATAATAGACCAATGCTTTGGCAAGTCTGAAAGCTCAGCACATTTAGAGATTCAGATATTTGCATTTATAAGTTAGCACTCCACAGAGTGTGACTCTGTAGCCTCTTAATATGATTCATTCCATTACCAGAGTATCTCAAAAGCTCCACTTAACTGATACAAATAAAATTAATTTGCTAACATTTTATAGTATGACCTGAGCCACAGAAAAACAGACTTTCTCAGATCAAATATATACAACTCGTCCTCTGTGTTTATTTAACCTTACCATTTATTTATTTTTATTTTTTTATGAGGAGCCCCGGGATGCAATTTTTGAATCCAGTTACACATGACAGAGATGGGTGTCTTGGGACATGGAAGCACCCAGGGAAGAGGAATAACAAGATAAAGACTCACATAAAAAAAGCACAGGTGCTTGTCAAGTACACAAAACCCTTTGAAGTGAATTTGTCCTTCAGCATCGTGTTCAGTGTGCTTTGGTGAAAGATTAGACCTCATGTCACATTTTTATTGCCTGTGTCAAGGAAGTTTACAGATAGATAGGTAGCGAGCAAGAGAGGTTTATAGAGATAGACAGATATAAGGAGAGATATATACAGTACAATAGATGGATATAAAGAAAGAGGTGTGGAGAGGTAGGACATAAGGCACGTATAGATATAGATACAGAGACAGAGATATAAATAGATAGAGATCTAAATCACATTTTCATCCAAATGTAATCAAATTCTAACTGAATTTTCCAGGAAATGCACAGTCTCTGCTCCAGTCGGTTGCTATTAAACCATTTCAGAAGAAGAGAGCACACAGAAATGACCAAATTACAAAAGCACAAGACATTTTTTTATCCAGGCCTTAAGTTAAAGAACATAACAGTCTCCTTGTCAATTGTAACATATAAGATTAGTTTTTAGTCTCTTCTGTGTAGTAATAATGGTATTAATAATAAAGTTTTTTGTACAGCCCCTCTGAAAACAAAGTAACATGGTGCTTGACAATAAAACAAAATGCAATTAAGAACACATAAATACAACAATTAAACTATTTATAAAACAATGTAAAAGAAGGAAAAGGTCAATAAAAAACAATACGATAAAAGTATTAAGAATACGATAAAGTTTTAAAAAGAGATTTAAAAGATGACACTGGGAGTAAGTAAGTTGCTAATGTAAGCAAAAGCCTGATCATTGAGGGCTTTAAAAACAAGCAGTAAAATCTTTAAATCAATTATGTAGCTGAAGTTTCTGTAACGTTTAAGTCATGTGCACAAGTCTGTTTTCTTTACACTTTGTTTTAATTGATGCATCAACTTTTTCCACCTCAACCAAACATAAGGCTTTTGGTAGTTTCTGACTTTTTTCAAATTTTCTGTATTATAACTCACGGTGTATAGGCACAAAATGAACATAAAAGCAGGTGGATAGAAAATCACTTACACTTACAGTCATGGAAAAAAATATTACCTTTTTCTTTAATTTCTTGTTAATTTTAATGCTTGGTACAAGTAAAGGTACATTTGTTTGGACAAATGAAAGGATAACAACTAGCTGATATATAGCCATTTCCCATGGTTTTCTTGATAATAACAAAAATCATTATCAACAAAAGCATGGAAAATGTCTAGATATCAGCTCTTAAATTAAACTATTATGAGCTATTTTTGTTATCATTATATTGTCCAAACAAATCTACCTTTAGTTGTACCAGGCATCAAAAATGAACAAGAAATTGAAGAAGACAAGGGTGGTCGAATATTTTTTTCCATGACTGTAGATACAGAGGAGGAGGTATAGATTGGGAAAAAGATGGGTGGATAGGAATGAAGAATAGCATTTTATTATTATTAAGGTTAAGATATTCCCGTATTAGTCCTTCAGCCGGGAAATTCAACCTCTGCATTTAACCCACTGTGCCCGGGGAGCTGTGACCTGTCTGTCCTGGGATTCGAACCGCTGAACCCAATTCTCTAACCTCTGGACACTGACTGCCCATTATAAGATAATAAATATCATGCATTGACCTATCACTCCTTTCCTTTAAAAAACATACACTTTGCTTGGGTTCAAGCTAAGTCGAGGCATACCAATTATTTATCACAGTTACAGTCTTCTGAGGCTTCATAGTACAAACTGTATAAAAATATCTCCTAGAAACCCTCTTAACTACAGCAGAGTCCGGTGTGGAGGTGTTTGCTCACACCACCAGCAGCTTTGAGGATGCCTGTGTGTGTATCAAGCCATCTAGGAGACAGCCTCTGTGTTCCATGTGCCTACTGATGTGGAGCAGCAGAGTGAATGTCAGGCAGAGCCGGTCACCGTGTCTGTTTGGGGGCGGCAGTGAAGATCTGCTGTGTTTGTGTGTGCGCTGCTTACCGATGACAGGCTAGAGCCCGCTGTAACCTAGGAACCTGCATGTGTGTGGCGATGGCGGCGGTAATGTGTGTAGTGGGAGTGAGAATACAGGTTTAGACAGTGGGCAAGAAGCCAGTGCATGACTGCATCATTGTGTGGACTATGCAGTTCAGTGAAGGGGAGATTTGATATTTTCTTCCTCTCAGTAGAGCCTTTCCTTTAAGCCAGAGCTTTGCCCAGGGAACACTCACAAAGGAGTCTTCTGCTGCAGCTGGCAGAATCCTGCTACGTGATCTAAAACCAATTTCGCTATTTGAATAAGCTAACACTTATTTCCTTATCTTTCCCTTGCAGTCCAAAAAAATCCAGGCTCAACTGAAAGAACTGCGGTACGGGAAAAAGGATTTAATTTTTAAGGTAAGTTCAAACTGAAGAGGGGGGGTGGCTTTATAGTAGCTCCAGACCAGGGGTAAACAGGTACTTCAGACCACCTTGAAAAGGATGATCCCATCACAGGAGCTACTCCAATTAATTCAGTCTGAAATTACACGGACCCAACCAATCAGCAGCATGCAAAGCCAATTGGCCAGCGTTTAGACCACATGCTGCTAAGTCCTGTCATCTGATTCCCTTTGCAACATGCATCCCATCCTTTTCAATCACAGCAGGTATGTGGCTAAATGATGTGGACACTTGTGGACTCTCTTCATACTGAATTGCATTAGATCATATAGTGGAATCTTCAAGAGACAAATTGCAGATGACACCACGTATCAGAGGGCACCATATATGTATCTCCCGGCTCTCATACTTCCTCTGCAAGCCCAGTATAAACAGCAGCAAACAAGAAACTGCTCAGTATTGTTGCCCGTATAAACTCCACTGCCCCTTGTATTGTTAGGATTAAATGTTCTTAGATCTGAGCGCTTACGTAATATTTATTGACATTTGCTGGTACATGGGCTGACCTTTCAGGCCTTGTTTGCAGTGTTAAAATGTCAGTCGACATTTCTGCCACAATGCCCTGCAACGTCAGGTCTTAAATCTACGTTTTCATCCTTCAGACCCGTCATGTGTCAGATATAAATGAATGCAAAAAAAGGACTCAAGACACAGACTCAATTTGATGCTTCTAGTCCAATGCCTGAATATATTGTCCCTGGATGTCCTGTGCCCCTTGTTCTATTTCTAGACTGTGAATGATGGATGCATTGACTTGTTTGCCTGGTGTCACCGCTCGTAAATCGTTGTCTCTAAATTGCATCAGTCACTCACAAAACACAACCTTATTGCTCAATGTCACCAAACACTTCATGCGGACCTTCAAAACATTATAGTCGTTGGTGATTTACAGACGGATAAGGCTAATTTAAGTACACTCTTTGTCTTTATAAAAAAAAAATCATCTTTTTTGAAATGACAGTTTTTTTTTTCCTGATGGAAAGGTCAGAGGGAACTGCATCATGTCCCTCTGACCTCCCCACTCCCTCCTGCTATTGCAGCTCATATGTATTCCACATATGCTGTGATCAAAAGCCCAGAGGGGGACGAGGACAGGAGCAGGAAATAGAGAAGAGCCACTCAAGATTCGGAAATGTCATCAGCCTCACAGGGGGGATGTCAGTCAAGGCACCTTGACCAGGAGGCAATTAAATTGGTTATGACGGCTGTTGTACCGTATCAAACTGCATTTGCAGCACCGTGTCAGAGTACACAAAGACACAACAGCCTTACAAGACTGGACACAGAGCAAAATAAAGAAACCTCAAAACCTCATTATTTTATCTTGGGAACAATTCAGAGCTGACAGGTATGGCCTGAAAAAAAGAAAAGGAATTGTGGAAGAGATAAAAACAGGAAGGGCTACTGTTTTGACAAATGCAATATTTCAGGGACACTGTGCACCTACAGTGGCTCAAAAGAAGTTGGTACTGTCAATGTTTCCTTCAGTGGATCATTTTCCATTAATAGCCCTCAGATTTGAAGGACAACTTAAAAAGAGACCCAACTCAGTGAATCCAAACTATGCAGTCCCAGTGCATAACTGTAAACACCACTCACAGGCAGGTTCCCCTTCACTCGCTCAGCCAAAACATTAAAAACTTCAGAGGAACTGACGGTGCCTTCCTCGCATTTCCCTACGAGACAATATTTTTGGCAGAGGAGCCGCATTTTGAGCCTTCACATCTTCTTCACTCCGTCAGTCCACTTTTAAATTTACCCCCAGAGCTGTTTCTCCTCCAGCTTAGAGAAAGAAAAAAATAGAAAAGAAAAGAAAAAATGACGGCTTGATGTAGTTGCATGCCTCGTCTAGCAGAGTGGCTACTACCCCACTGACCTCACACCTTCATAATGGATTCAGCACAAAAAATATGGAGCCACAGACTTGGAGGCACTAACCCTGAAAGTCAGCATTTCTGGGTCAGCAGCCGTGCGCCTGCAGTCCTCAGAGGACCATCCGCTGATGATGCTCGCTGTAATGGATGGTAATGGCTTGTTACTGTAACGCTGCACATGCACGGTCAACACACGGTCCTGAGATCCCTTAGAAGACGAGATAAGAGCAGAGTGCATTTGTTTTCTTCGTGCTTGTGAGCCAAACCAGCCTCATGATTATTCATTATTCTATGCTTTTTAAAACAGCATTTGGTGTTGTTTTGCTATATTCCTTCTCAGCTAAACACATACATATGCAGCAATATTTACAGCAGCTCAAAGTGCAGCATTTTGTATTGGTGTCTGTTCTTTTGGCCAAATGTGACATCATATTATAATATCTACTGCCAGTGCTTTAATGGCAGATATCCAATAATATGGCCCAAGTCTCCCTGAAATTGTACTGTTTTCTATCAGTAACCTTCAGTTTTCCATTATGCTGAAACTAATCCAAATGTGTATCAGTGAATACTTATGCCTTTCATTTGCCATTTGCCACGAAGAGATTATATGCAATCCTTTGTGTTGATGATTAAAGAACTGTTCCTCAAACTTTATTACCTTTGGATTCCCTCTCGAGCGCAGCCCGACAGCTACAAATGACTTTGTGCGATTGTCCCAAACTCCCTGAAAATGAAAAAAGAAAAAAATAAAGGATCTTTTGGGAGCAAAAATTTGATTCTTTGGCTTCTTTGAAAGCCGTAGTGGTGAATGTTGCCCTGTCCTTGACTTTCACTGCATGACTCATCAATCAGGGAAAACTTAAACATTATTCCAGCTGCCCCCGTCGAGTTGTAGAAGTGACAGACATGTTCATCATCACAATTACCATTTCGCTTGGCAGAAATCAAGATGAAAACGAGATGCAAACATGCCAAGAGTCCCCCACTGTGGCACAAAACTCACAGAGGTACCCCATAAGTCTATAAAACTCACCAGAAACCATCAATCAGCTGCATCGCCCCGTCTCTGAAACTTCAAACACTTTTTTCTTGCAGAGATTGTGAATGCTGTTTGTTGGGCTAGCTGACCTTGGGCGTTTCAGAATGTACACTCCTGCAGTTTTTCATTTTCAGAGGCCAGTAAAAGACACCCAGTAAAAGTTCATGGCTCAAAGTCCATCACTGAGGCCAGCTTTACACAAACTGCATGCAAATTATCCAAAACGAGTTTCTTTTCTTCTTGCTGACGAGTTTATCAATAATGAACGACTCCTCAGAGGGAACTGTGTTGATCCTCATACGGGGCTATATTGGCTCATTTATGGGGGGAAAAAGCATATTTGTGAGTGTTGTTCAGCTCAGGGATTAAACTCTGGCAATGATCTGCTCATTAAGGGCTTTGATGCTTCCAGGGGGTCTGCTCTCATGACTGTCAAGATTAAACCTTTCTTCTGTCTAAAGGACAGATGTGATCTTTTTTTAATGTGGCTCTGAATGAACTGGTGCTCATCTGATTCTGATTCTGCTCCATGAAACACACCAGAGGTAGTATTCACACAAGCATTTTACTGCTAAAAATCTAACTAAGAATGAATCATCATAATGCGGCCATGATTATGAAGGTTTATGAGATCCCAGCGCGCTCCTGTTTAAAGACACAGGGGATTTAGTGAGTGCTAAAAGCATATAATGTACATGAGATTTAGTGCTCCATCAATGTGCAGTCGGAGTAGGAGTGGGAGTGTATGTGTGTGTGAGAGAGAGGTGTCATAATACAGATCTTAAAAAGTCAGGACAAAAGTGATGATCGGCAAAATAATAAAGAGGCGTCTCAATCCTTTTGCGCTATAGATCTGTGTTATTGATAGTGCAGGAGAGAGGAGGTGGGGATAGAGAAATGCTTTGTGTGCACAGAACAAAGAGGATTGAACTGATTCAGGAGTCTTGTCTTTCTGCAGGGGCAGCAGCTAATGGACCTGGAGCACAAGCTAACTGTGGCCAAGGAGGAACTGGAGAAGACTGCACTGGATAAGGTGAATGACAGACAAAAACAATCAGTATTTTTATTTGACTTTAAGCATTTTTTTTTTCTTCTTTCCTGCTGTAATTATGACGCTATTGTGTTGATTATGGTCAACTGATAACTAAACTTTATGTAAGGTTTTTTTTTTTTGTGATTTACATTTCTTCAGCAAACAAACGGCATGCTATACACTATACAACTCCAGATAGTTATTAGGTAAATACAATTTAAAATAAATAGACAAATTAAATAATAATAGTAAAATAATGATTAAAATAATTATAACAATTGTTATTATTATTATTATTATTGTTGTTGTTATTGTTATTATATTATTATTTAAATTAAAGTTAATATTATTTATAATTAAAATTGAGATATATATATATTATGAATAGGAGAGAAGGAAGAGAAGGAAGAAAAAGTAAAATACTAAATATAGTACATACAAATATAGACATGCACATTTTCTCTCCACTTCAAAGGCACTTAAAATAACATACATTTTTATAGTTCATAGGTCCTGTATTTTCCCATTAAGATATGTTATCACTCTGCATCCATTCTTCAATAGTGGTAGCATTATTTAATATATTTGAATGAATGAATAACAATGAAATGGTATATAAAAAAAAAACTTTTAAATAAAAAACTTTTAACATTAACTAATTATTGATAATACCAAAATGTATGTTATTTAACAATGTATTCCTCCACACATCACATTTTCTATACTATGTATTTGTTTTTGATAACCAAATTATTTATAAACCTTTAAAACTACTTTGTAAACCATCTATAAATATATATATATATATATATATATATATATACACACACACACACACACACACACATTATTTAGGTGGCTATTGTAAAGTTTCAACTAATGCTTATAATATTTTTTTTTCACTTTTGTGCACCGATATCTATTCAAATTATGTTTGCATGAAAGTATTTATTAACTTTTTAACAAGGTATTATAATCGTAATTTGCAACTTTTCAATTGCCATCCAAATAATGTTTAACCAATATAGTGCATGATATGTTACAATGTGTGCAGCAATAATAACATAAAGTATAGTGTAATATTATTAACTTTTTTAATTATTTTATTGTTAACAGTGAAACAACTTTTAACTGAAGTTGAATTAAATATTACTGTTTATTTATGATGTTTTTAATAAAGTCTGTGTTATATGACCTATTTAAGCTATTGTTCAAATGGGGAATACAAAAGTCAAAATTACTTAATGAATAAAGTATGTGTATTAATATTTCTCTGTATATATTAGTTTTAGTGAGTGGAGTTTCAGGATGGAAAATGAAGTTAAAATAACTCCCCAAATACACATCTCTAAGGCAGCTGTCTAATTACGGAGGAAATATTTTGAAAATGTCTCACTTTAGCAGGTTGACAGCATGCAGCAGCTTTAATTTATGAGGCTTAATCGTTTTAACATGTGGTTATGGACAGACTGTCACTGGGGGCAAGTCAGAAGAGTTAAAAATGCACAAGGAGAAAAGTGCTGATTAGGAATTTAGGTAATTCTTGAGCTCACCTCAAGAGTCCTGACATCAGAGGCTGCTGTAAAATAATTAAAAAACAATCATTATTATTATCATTGATTAAAAAAAAAGATCTATTCCCTCTTTTTTATTACTCTGGGGATTTCTGCTCCATGTCTCGTCTAACGATGCCTCCCAGCTTCACTAAAGCCACTTTAAAGCATGGCCAATGGCCTTAATGGTTAAGTTAATTATTCATATGGATGCATGGAATGAGGGATTCAGAAATCTGCTTGTGTGTGTAATTTTTGTTTGGGGACAGGAGTCTCAGCTGAAGGCGCTGAAGGACACAGTT
This sequence comes from Centropristis striata, assembly GCF_030273125.1. Classification (NCBI taxonomy): domain Eukaryota; kingdom Metazoa; phylum Chordata; class Actinopteri; order Perciformes; family Serranidae; genus Centropristis; species Centropristis striata. Next base: position 25,730,775 of record NC_081518.1, read on the forward strand.
CACATCTGCTTCTCAGCTGTCCTGCACAACCAGCCCAGCGGCAGCCACAGATTTCCCACCTCCCCCACCCACTTGTTCAGATATTCATCACTCATCAACAGCTCCAGAGTCACCTTTCAGCAGCCACATGCCAAGGTAATTCAGTATTCCACTCACTTCCATCTCATTTAATGTTTATCCAAAAAGAAAGCCTGAGTTGTTGTGAAAATCCAACCTTTTTTATATCTAATGAATCGGTCGAGTGATATGATCAGCCAGCCATGTGTCTACTGTAGATGAGGTCCTGCCGTCCTTGAAATAACCGTGTGTCTCACTCCAAGACGTCAACATGTGCTCTGCAGAGACGTCACAAAGATAAGCAGTTATATCTAGAATGTATACAATCTGTAATGTTTATATTATTAATCATTGAGTAAAAAGCACTTGAAAAGCTTTGAAAATACTTATATTCTCACTTCTTCAGTTCATAAAGTTTTGTACTTTTCTTTATTTTTAAATGTCTCAAAAGCCCTGCATTCACCAAATATAAGGAAAAAACGACCTCTCTTTTCTATCTCCTGTAACCCTGCACATATTTTAAAGGAAATAATTAGCTTAAGTTAATAAATCATTCAAGGCTTCTTCTTTTTAAATTATAATTTCTAATCAAAAACCCATTAGGCAGCATATTTCTAAGACATAAGAGCATTTCTGAACAATATCAACTTCTTAAGTACTTTTACCATGGGCTGCATGTGTGGTAAGAAAAGACTTTTCATTTCATTTGAATAGATTTGAATGATTTGATTTGATTTTATTATCTGACTTTGTCAAAAGGGTAATGTGTAATTACTGGCCACATGCTGTCAAAAAATAGGGGCACAGTTCAAGATTGTGTACAGTAAGACGCATTACATCTTCAATGTCCTCAAAAGTGAATAGAAAACTTAAACTTAACATAAATTAAGGTACACATCCGAAATGAGATTCTGTGTCTAAGAGACGGGTTGCAATGTGCAGATTTCCTGGAGAGTCACACTCCATCCCAGCACAGTTCACAGCAACCAACAGCCGAGCAGAGAGGAGTCACAGGCAGATGCGATGCAGAGTCAAGTTTGGAATTTGCACAGTAGACAAGTCAGCCTGCTACCTCCACGGCTAATCTAAGTCAAGGATGTTTTTGTGTAGCCAGGTCCCCGATATCATCATAACAGAACTGTCTGATTAGTGGCAGGTTATCCACTTGTCTTGTATTGTCTTGTCTTGTATTATCCAGCTTGTTGACGAGAGAGCAGGCTTGGATCCCAGTTCACCTGCCTCCCTTCTGCCCCAGCTGAGTGAGTAATCTCCACCGGGATGGAGCTAGACTCCCCAGCAACCCATCCATTGCAGCAATCTCTTAAATACAGAATCTCGCTTTGGATGTAGTTCTTAATGCTAGTTTTTGATAGACTACATCCATGGTAAATCTGCAAACTGCTTTATTGCTAATCGTGTATCTACATCTATTTCTCCGTCCTCTCAGAGGCCAGACTGGACGCTACAGTGACTCACTAATGCCTTTTGAAGGTTAGGGTTAGTAAGTGGTATTCATAGAAAACAGGCCAGAGCTAGCTGGTTAGCATGCTAATTTCAGATATCCTTGCGACACAAACATTCTGGTCTTATCTTAAATTGTACACCTTAAATGATAGTTGGAATCAGCAAAAGATAATAATATAATATTATTTTAAGTAAGTAGCTCAGTCTAGGAGATTTAGTAGGGGTGGACACATTACAGAAGTAAACAAAAACAGTATGGTTTGTTTTCATGTTAACCAGGAGTGAGGGCGTTTGCAGTTTTATTCTACATTGTCAACCTGTGTTACTCTCACACTAACTGCCACTTAGAGTGTGCATTTCAAACGTCACTGGTACAATTATAGTTGATCTAACAACACTGTTATCCAACCAATAACTTAAGCAGGGAACATTTACTGCAGCTATAATCAAAAAGGCAATGCAACACATTTTCTGCCATGGATACATGTCATTGCAGTAATTGTGCTTGATTGCAGCGTTGGAACATTTGTTTCTTTCCAAGGCATCTTAATTCACTGAGGCCCTGAATGAAGACTGAAGGCAGAATACATTTCCACATGCCCATGACATTACCAGAAGCATGACCAATGGGCTTTTTTCACAGCAGACATTTTGACTTGCTGTAGCAGGGAAAAGCACAGGTGCAATTATTACCATTAACATTGGTTCAGTTCCATAGAAGTGTATCAGGAGAGCCAGCAAGCCCTGGAACATGTAGAGCTAAATGGAGTGCAGCCCTCATTAGTCCTATTTATCACACCTGTGTTTTCTTCTATAGTGTTGTTTTGTCTCACAGTATCTGGTCATTTTGATTGTCAGTGACCTCCGTTTTAACACAGCAGTTACAATGTCTTAGGACGAGAATAAGATAAGTTTGTTTTGTAAAGTAGAAATGGAAAGCTGGAATTGGGATTTGCTTCTGTAATGGTGGAGTATAATTTTCCCTCTGACTTTCCAGATAAGATAAAGCAGACTGCTGCTGTTTTCCGCTCCTCTCTGTGTAAACACTTTCAAATTGAAATTCATTTCACACTGTAACTCCCAGCTTGGTGACATCATGGAATATAACTCGGTGCCAAAATATTCACCTCACCACACATCAGAGCGCACATAATGCACTGTCTGCGATATGAATTTAAGTGTTAGCCGATTATTACCTCCTTTTCAAGTGGCTATTTGTCAATCTGATGCCCCGAGTATCACTCTCCAGAGAGAAATAGCCCAGGAAATAATTACTACCAAATATAACAGTTGGGCAAACACAATTCCAGAGGTTGTTCAGAATAATAACATGTCTAAATCAAGCAGTAGTCTAAGTAATTTATATCAGTCTTTGTATTCCATGGTGCTGTAGCTTTGGAGGTAAAGCCCAATTACTTGAGGGCATTATGGGAGTTTTGCTGTGTTGGATTTAGAATCTGTTCTCTATGAAATTATTAACTCAATGTGACACAGGCTTTGTTTGGAGCCTTTCAAAGTCAAGGTCACAGTAGACTCAACTAAGGGCTCAGGATTTAATCCCTTTTAGGAGTAAAGAAAAAAAAAGGTGACTGGCAAGGGAATTCATTGTAAAAAAAATTGGATTATGCCTTCAGTGTAGATATTGCTTCTTGTTTTGCGATTGAAACTCTGATGTTTTAGGACTTCTGTCAAGTGTTGAGATTTTACCCAGTCAATATGTTTTTATTCTTCAAATACAGTCAATACTTACTCTGGCTCTATATGCCAAAATACATAAATAAAAAATTAAATGAAGCAGAATCACTTGTTTCTTGAAAGTACAGCTTAGTTAAAGGTGCACATTTGACCAGATTTTTAGTTTAAAACGGTCTAAAAATGAAAAAACAATATCAACTTATAATGTGAAGAAGTAACAATGTTTTTGTAAGATAAGAAAAGATAAGATAAACCTTTTGCACCATTAAAGCTGCAAGTTTATAGCAGAAAGAAGAAGGGGAATAAAAGTATGGAACAATATCAACAATAAAAGAAAAACAAATGAAAAAAAAATGTATATATACACACATGATGTGGGCAGATATAAACAAGATGTTAACATTATTGCACAGGGTTGAAGTGCACATATTGTGTCAAAGATGTCTATGTATTGTGTTGCAGATCTACTGAAATTAGCACGCTAACCAGCTAGCCCCGGCCTTCCCTGTCTTATTATAGCGTTATGCCATAAGAGGTGATAGTGAGTCACTGTAGCGTCCAGTCTGCCCTCAGAGAGGACATGGACGCAGCTACAATGTACAGCAGTTAACAACTTTCACCTAAAACCAAAAATTTAAAACCCACACACAGACTAAAATTCTGCATTTAAGAGACTGTTGCAATGAAGTCCCTGGATTATTTAGGTAGAATCCAGGCTCGGCTAAGAGCTGCCCCACATAAACTGCTGCACGGCGTATTTCTCGGCAACAAGCTGGACAACATGAGACGGCAGATTACGAAACACCAAACGAACAGCTGTGTTAGGGTGATATCGCAATCCAGGCTGCATGAAAACTCCCCTGGGATGGAGATAACACTCTCCAGGGACCCCTCCATTGCAACAGGTATTCAAACACAATTTTAGTTACATTTTTAAGTACATTGTAGCTTTATTGCATGTCTAACTACACTGCATTTAGTAAATCATGTATTAATTGCAAAAGGTGAAATACTGCCCCTGATTTTTGAGAGAATGTCGCCAGTAATTTCAAATTGCACCTTTCCTTTCCTCTCGACCAAGAAGTAATGTCAACCTGAATCAGAGACTGTGTTATTACTGTAGCCATTGCTTCTTGTTTTGCTAGTAAAACCATACAATTTCAGGACTCATGTAAAGTGTCATTTTACCCAGTCAATTCAAATGCAACCAATACTTACTCAAAACAATATGTATATACACATTTTTCTGAGACTCTGGAGGCCTAGAAAAAGAGAGCTGAAACGCAGCAGAATTTACACACTTTCTTCTTTCTTGAAAATATGCTTAATAGAACCTGTGGTTAGTTTTCCCTCTACGAAGCAGTCATGTCAACGTGAATCAGAGCCCGGGTTAGTTCTGATTTCTGAAAAGCAGTCGCTGCAGTCACTTTGAAATCATCGAGTCGGCCACAGCACCATGATGCCTTATCTGCCACGATCCTGGTGAGCAGTTCTGTGTTTAAGAGGCTTTTCTCCACTCAAAGCAGTCACAATTTACCCTGCACCCCTTTCATGGGTGGTGAAGAGACTTGACATGCCTTAGAGGATTTTTTTTATGTCTTTTCTTTATTTCCCATCAAGTGTCAGCTCCAGCGTCCCCACCAGTGTCCCTCTGCTGTGGCATAAAACAAGACAATATTCTGTAATTGACACTTTATGTCCACATTTAACTCTTCTTGGTGTTTGCAGCAGAATCTGATTATACCATTATAATGAAAAGAGTAGTTCCCCATCATCTTCCTTTCATTACTGCGAGCCAAGTAAATGCAAACGCATGACACGGGCAAAATAAGCATGTCACAAAATAAGACAAGTAAAGGGAATTCAAGGTAGGAGTGGGTTGATTTTTTTTATGCTAATGAAGTTTATACTTTCCACTTCATTAGCATACAAATAGCAGCACTCCACTTGTGAGCAGTTGCTAGCTCCATTATCTGCTGTAGCCGCTGTACACTTTGACGGGCTGTCTGATAAATCTGAGCACGCCCTCACTGTAAAGATTACTGGGGTGCTCCATCTGTCCACTCTGCCTGTGCATGCGGAGGTGGGTCAGATCTAATTTAAATCACTGCCAAATTTATCTCAAATTAAGGCGTAAAAAACAGCACACAATAGCACTTACTGTGCTTAAAGGAGCCAAACAGCCCACAAATGAGAAGTTAGGTAACAATCCACCAACGGAGAGGCAAATGTCAAGAACTTGGCTCTTTGATGACCACGTGGTGTTCTTCATTATGCTCATTAACAGCATGAAAGCACTCAGCAGCGTTGCTATTATGACATCCTTTATCCTCGTTTCTGTTGTGCAGTTTTGAACCTGACATATAAGTGAATGGTAGCTGAATGCATTCAGCTAGACATGCTAATATTCCTGAAAATGCATTGCTAATCATATGCTAATTATTGTTGCTGATCAAAAGGTAATTATTTTGCACACAGCAGGCTATGATGGCACTACCACCAATGGAAAAAATAAACGCTCCAAAGCTTTTAACATATGGAGGAAGCATTTATCCACTAACTGGATGATAAAACAAACATTTGAGTTTCATGAGCACACTTAGACTAAAATCCGCTTTGTGTTTTTTGAAATCCAAAGTGGGTAAGTGCAGGGATGTTTGTTCAAGCACTCACTGACACCACTTTGAGCTTCACGCTCGCAGTTTGAGTTAACATAATGGGCCTTAAGCTTTGGTAGAAGCCACAGATAAGACTCTCCCAGGCCTCGCCCCTCACACACACATGCATGCACTCACACACACACACACACACACACACACACACACAAAGCTCTTCTTGGCGGTGAAAGATTCATTAGTGTAAGGATGCAGAGATCAGCAAGATTGGAGTGGAAGTTTCTTCATATTTAACAGTCTCAGGGAGAGAGCCAAGCCTTGTGGTCCGATAGCATGCAATTTTCATCAAAGTAATGGGAGATGATGTCTTAGATGCTCGGAGCACTGTGCTGGAGGAGAAATCAGGCATTTCATTGCCCTGCTCTCAGCACTTACTATTTACTTTTATGATTGTTTTCTTGTCTATATAAATCGCCATGGAGGCAATAGTAGGTGGGTGACAGTACAAGTAGCTTGAAGATTTTTATCAGCTGAATTTGGATGGTAAAATTACATTTGCATCATGCAACAAATAAGGAAAGCTTACCAAGAAGTGCAGTCAAGTATTCATTTCTTGTAAAGCTTCTTTTACTTTCTTTTACAAGGATAGACTAAAGATCGAACCAAACATTCCCTAATGATAAGTGTTCTCTTCAGTATGTTTTTAGCAAGTTTCAAGGATCACTGACCTCATGGAGACAAAACAAATGCCCTCCTCCATCGCGGTACTGTAAAGTCTTGCAGCTTCTGACGGATGCTGTCAAAAGTCAGGAAATAATGCATGAAGTTCCACAAGTAATTCCACTGAACCTGCCTAAAAAGATGTTGTTCCAGCTGACAAAGTAAGAATGGGCTTTGACAGTGACAGGTTAAGATTGCTTGTGTTCATCTTGCAACCATCTTGCTTTATGTTCTCAGGAGACCACTTTTGACCCAGTTAAGGAAAGTATTATGTACCAGCCTGGTGCAGGAGACTGGCTGCAGGAGACAGACAGTTACTTTCAGAGAGATATGTGCTGTACAGACTGTTACTGTGCTTACTGAACAATATGTGGTAGAGTGGTAGATATGTGAGAATAATACAAATACCGTATCTGGCCATGCATAATTTCTAGCATTACTTTTGATTTATACTCTTCACTTATTTAAGAAAAATGATTGTGTCTGGAAAAACTTTAGGAAAAGTCGAAGATGTACATTTTCTGCAAATGTCGACATATTTCAGAATACATGTAAATTGACAAGTTGACCTTTCGTGTGTTGAATTTTGGTCTAAACGCCTACGTGAGCCACTGGCCTATAGATCCGCAGCCGATCAGCTTTCACAGATTGTTCCAAGTGCAACTATCTGACTTCCTCTCTGGCTTGTTGCTGCAGTGGTGAGAAGTTTGTACCTCATTGTTTGTGGAAAAACTTAAGCTGCCCCTAAATAATGTCAACAATGCCAATGCAAACGGGTCAAGCAGACGGCCCTTGCTGCACTCGGGGCCCTCAGCCAATAACATTCCTCACCACACTCAGTTATTGACATCAGTCTTCTCCAAACTCCACTGTGAGGAAGCCTGAAGGCAAAAATGATCCACTAACTTTTATTTTTGCACTAGAAATCTCTTGATGCCAAATTTGTACATATCTCTATCACACATTAATTGTAGCAATACAGTTTTCAGTGATACAGAAGATCTCAAGAAAAAAGCCTATAAAAACTGTTAAAAAAAACTGAGAACACATACACTGCCGCTGATGTACATGTTTAGAATATAAAAACTATTATATGCAGTATTGCTTGCATCCTAATTGAAACCATGGATGAAAGATGTGCTTTTCAAGGTATATGCAGCCATGATGAGCCTATTTACCATGACTATTTATGGTTTGAAATATATTCTAATAAATACAAGTTATTATACATTACTGCCAGCAAGTGCACAGATGACAAAATGCTTCTACCATAGTTTAAAGTGATGCAAAACAGGCTATAATTTAGAGTTCAAGCCATTTGTAGAGTTTATTCAGACAATTAGAAGCATGTATATGTATACGCTTTCCTGAGACTGTTAGATTGTAGCCAAAGCACTGCTCATCAGTATTCAATGTCTAGTTTTCAGAAGAAAAACGTTCACAGAAGCCTACCATGTAACCCTCCTCACATTTATAGTTTTATTTACTTTTTTTTGCCTCTAGCATTGAGTGTTTCAAAGCACATCAACTTGGAAAGAGGCATGCTTTTTTATACGGACATCATTTCAGGTGGTAGTGATATAGATTGCTCTACATACTCCAGAGAGACCCTTTTCATCTCTGGCTATCCATCTTGTTTTCCTCCAACTATCTTGACATTGTTTTGGCTGCTTTCACACTGGGTCCGTTCACTGAAGCATCATTGTCCATCATGTGCAGCTTTCAAAGCACTAAAGACAAAATCTACCTCCCAGAATTATGCTTGCTTTTCACTCAGAGCTGATCTGTATGTGTTTATACAGACATCAATTGCATGCTGGTTTGAAGGTCCAACATCTGGGACCTACAAGTCAGCTGTTAAACTACTAAATCAGTGCAACTAAATCAGACCTGACAGCTATTAAAAAAACACTGGCATTTCCACTTTCCATCACATTGGAAAGATTAATGCCGAACCTAGACAGTATCAATGGGCTTCTTCCAGCATTTTCCCCCAGTCAAAAACGTCAATGTACAGTCATGTAAAAAATTATTAGACCACCCTTGTTTTCTTCAATTTCTTGTTTATTTTAATGCCTGGTACAACTAAATGTACATTTGTTTGGACAAATATAATGATAACAACAAAAATAGCTTATAAGAGTTTAATTTAAGAGCTGATTTAGACATTTTCCATGTTTACTAAGAAAACCATGGAAAATGGGTGGTCTGATAATTTTCTGATGACTGTAGGCCACTGTTATGTGTGCGCTGCCATCTTGCTGACGTACTAGTGATTGACAGCCAAGCGAAGTTTAAAACGGCGGATTCCCACATTCAGTTGGAGGTTGTGGTGGTGGATGGGTCGAACAAGCTGCATGAATCACGTTTTTGAACGTAACTTGCATTTTTACATAACTTTCAGCAGTCACATGTAGGGATGGGTACCGAATTCGGTACTTTTATAGGTACCGACCGAATTCCGTCGGTACTACCGAGTACCGATTCATCTAAAATCAAACGGTACCATGTTTCGGTACCTTAACGGATAACTTTAAACTGATCATTGATTTCAACCTGTTTTCATTTAACGTCTTTTATTAACAAGCGTGCTAACGATCGCACTATTTTTAATTTTTTTATTTACCTCCTCGTCCGGTCCTGTCTGCTCACCGCGGCCACTAGCCACTAGCTGCTGCTCTCTTCCAACCCGGCGCAGGGACGAACAGCCCGGCTCTAGGCCTGCTAGCCGCCAGGTGCTATCTCTCCAATGTCTCTACCCGGGCTTGGCCTTCGTCTGCCTCCAGATTGGACCTTCCTTACTCCGTTTGCTTTCTCCATTCTTCTGTAGATCAGTCATTAACAGCTAGCAGCTAGCTGCTGCATCTCTGGTCCTCCGCTAAAACTCCGCTCTTCAACTCAGGAATATTACCTGCCAATTTACTCCAAAGTGCCTCGCTAAAATTAAATCCCTCGGACTCCTGCGTCATCCTCGATATGTGCACAGAGCAGCCCGACTCAACTTTGTTTATTCCAACCACAATACTCTCTGACCGGTGCTGCGCAGCACAGCTACGACGTCATCACAACAAATCACACGTGCACTTGCAACCTTTTTTTTTTTTCTCCCCCGTGCACTTGCCACCTGAGAGCTCCTCTGCATTCTTTGATAACACTGCAACCTTTATGTTACAAAATGCACGTTCGCTCAACAATAAAGCACTGCTCATCCTGGATTTTATATTGTTTGGATATATTTTTTAAAGTTTATATTTTGAGAAATAAATATGTTGAATTGAAAAAAATTAGATTTTATTATTAAACAAATTAACATTTATTACCACATAAACAATCGCAAAAGTACCAAAAATTGGTACCGTTGAGTACCGGTATCGATTCCCAGGTACCGAGTATCGGTACCGTATCGGTTCAAATGTGAAAGGTACCCATCCCTAGTCACATGACCCTTGTTACTACTTCACTTCTGGCTTTTATACTTCACTTCTGGCTTTTATAATGCCTTACCAGGCGTTTTTTTTTTTTGCCCTAAACCTAAGGTCAGTGGTTTTACAACACAAATCCACAGAAACTGCATCCTTTTTTACAACCACGGACCGTACGTGTGTGCTATTTTTAGAACAAACCTTTGTACCATGAGCCGCCATATGTACCTGTGTGACGGAATTTGTGGTACTGACACACGACCTCTGCCGTTTATGTTGGAGAACTTGTTGGCATTTTAGTCTTATCTCAACTTCCTCATCATTCACTCCTATAGCCATCAGGCTGTCTCATTCTTCAAGAGATTCTACCAGACTAACTGAATTTCCCCTTGGGGATGAATAAAGTAATTTTGATTGATTTGATTGATTGATTTGATGTTACTCCATAGTTTGTCATTTACATCCACCTTATTCTCAGGGTGGCGACTGTAGAAATGATTATGGGTGTCTTGTCCAGTGAGTAAGCAGAAGTAGCAGTAAGACAGTAAGTCTCATTGGCTAAAAATGGCGGCAAACTGCAGAAGCCACAAGTCATTTGCCTTCATTTTAGAAATTTAAATAGAAATTGTGGGTAGCGGTATCAGCTGAGCGTATTCTAGCCTTCAATAAAGGCCCAACTATTAAATCAATATCAGTTTAAGTGAACACTATATATGTGGAATATTTTCACAGCTTCGTCTTGCTGTTAGACAGTCCTTTCCAACATCTCTTCAAAAACCACCAGAGTCCATTGACAAAAACAGTAATTTTACCTTCACAGAGCACGGGACTTGCTGGTCCACTGCTGCCATGATCGCTTGGTTTATGATCAAGGCAGCAGGAGAGCTGCATCTCTCGTGTTCTGCCAGGAAAACAGAAATTGTCAATGGAATCTGGTTATTTTTAAGAGACCACAGGTAAGCTTCAGTTTCCTGTCTAACAGCAAGGTCAAGTGGTGAGAAGATTCTATAGTCTACACTTAAACTTTTTTAAGGTGACAAATAATAATTTTTCTCCAATTTTCTTGTTCAGACTAGGAGAAAATTGGTGAAAATTGGCGGCACATTATCCCAAATGACTAATACATGTGTTATTCTAAAATCCAGGTGTCAGGCTTGACTCACCCTCGCTCGTCAGCTGGGAGGCTTTATAAGGGGGCTGCAGCTCCCTGCTCAGTTGGCTGTGTGTTTCCAGAGAGTCAACACTATCAGTTGGCTTCTGTCTCAGTGAAAATCTGAGTTTGACTGTGTGATTCTTTCTTTTGGCCAGTTACCATCCACTTTATCCACCAACCCCCCCCCCCCCCCGTCCAGTGACTCCCACTTCACCTTTCTTTTCCGGATCCAATTCTGTCATTTTGATAGAATCAGTGGGTGGTTGTGGGGAGTTTTATTCTCACATCACCTTTAAGAACCCAAGGGCCCCATTTTGCTTCGGCCCAAATTGTGATTTGTGCCGTTTTTGTTAGTTTCCCAACCTGCGACCCCTGTCCTTCGGGCTTTGTTTCTGGGGAAGCGAAACACAAGCCATTTCAGAATGAAATGCAGGAGACAAAACATTTCCAACCTCTGACTTTGGAGGCACATCATGTACGCTTTGCATTCAGGTAATAGATTTTTAGTCCAGACAGAAATATCTCACACAAGTTTGGATGGCTTGCTACACAATTTTGTGCAGACATCCATGCCCCCCTGAATCTTGTCCCATTATCTGGAGGAAATTCCAATTTGTCTGTTACTGGTTTATAATGCCTGCAAATCTAATGGCATTCCCATCAGCCTGAGCTGTACCTTGGTTGCATGTTAACACTCTACGTTAGCATTTAGCTTGCCTTAATACAGCCAGGCAGAGCTGCTACGATTGTTGTAGAATCTTTGTTTTAAATAAAACTGACAAAACATGAATCCATCATCACAGTAGCTGTTAGTTTCAGATGAGAATTGTTTTACATATTTTAAGCCTACTTTGTAAATCAGAGTTTAGAAACAGCTGGTGTGGTGCTGTGTTTTTGGGTCTGGTTTCGAACTGCAGTTGTTGGAAATTGTAAAAACTATTTGTGCAGAAATATTAACTCATAAGAAAAGTTTTTGATCTGTGCTGGATATGTTGTGGTTGAATATTAAAGTGTTCACCTCCAAGCCTTAGTATTTTAATAATTCTCTTTTTAGTTTGTGTCTTTTACCCTTCCTGCTGCCTGTTTTACCAATCATGATTTATTTACTGCAAATAAATAAGCTGAATTGAGTTGAAATGAACAAGTATAAATGTAACACTTATGAAGCTTTGAGTCAGAGCAGTTTACTTTGCAACAACCCCAGAGCGACTGCTGAATCAACAAGCTTTTTTTTTTTTAACCCCACGTTGAAATTATTTCTTTTTTCTTCCTCACAGGATATCTCTAAAGTTCAGAGAATTGTCACAGCCAGTAAATCACCCGTGAATATCGGCGTAATGAGGAGAGAGAGTGGCGGCGTTAAAGACTGCCAGATGGAAAAGGTGAGCCTTTAGAGTAATTAAACTGTAATGGCCTGTGTGACCTGAGGGCCTGTATCCATGACGTTCATCTGTTCATCTGCTCACTGGATTCATGCTCAAGTCCCTCATCAGAAATCAGACAAGCCACTTTGACTCCAAGTGTTTCATTTGGTTCATTAATTTAAAAACTTGATGCAACAAGTGGCAGCTTGATGAATTATTGAGTCAGTACTCATTTTGTTGAATCACATTTTATTGCACATTACCGGAGGATTAGAATCTTCTTTGTGACATCTTAAACATTGACTATAAACAGACTATAATAACAAGTAGAGCTGAAATAATTAGTTAAAAATGTTTAAAAGGTAAACATTTAGCATGTCCTGGCTTCAAAATTCAAAGATTTGCTACTTTTTTTGTTTTATATCACATTAAATTAAATATTTTAAGGGTTGTTGGTTGACAAAAAACAAAAACAAATCCAACATACTTTGCAACTGGGAAATTGTGATACCAATTTTTCACTGTTACTATCATTCAGAGCAGTGGCAATTAATTTTCCCAAGAGGCTACATGAGACACTGAGAAGGTTGCGGAGGGCCGGAACTTAATTCTGCTCAATAATTACATCACTTAATAAAATGCAGTAATTTATATAATTTTGAGCTGCTACTGGTAAGAATATAATGTTATGATAAGGCTATATTAATGTGGAGTAAGTCAAATAAAGCAGTAAAAATAGTAAAATCTCCAATCATTATCTTACTTTTTCATTTATTTTAAACACAACATACATTCAAACCACAAAAAAATATATAGAGCATGTAAGTGTTTTTCACAAGGTAACTCAGTGTTTTTTGTGGAACGCATTCTATGCAGGTGCGTATGCATGCATGCACATACGTAAATCGCCTTCAAAATAAAAGCACTGCGATTGTATATGATTTCTAAGTTTCCGGGTAACCTCATGCGGACCGGACAGGGGCAGCCAATGGGCTGGATGTGTTCCCCAGGCTGCCTAATGCCCCGGTCTGATTTAGAGACTACATGATTAATAGGATAATTGTCAAAATGGTCACAAGTTATAAAAGGTTTCTGAGGTCCTGTGACCTCACTGAAGCACAGTTTCTTTATGAAAGCTGCATTAAAGCTTGAAGTGTTCCTCTGGGAATAATTATATACTTTACAGTGTTCTAAAGATTAGATGACTAATACATTTTTCAATCAACAGAACATTTACAATATTAATAATATATTACTTGTTTAAGTAATTTATCAAACATTCTCTAGTTTCTGCTCCATTAAATGAGAGGCCTTGATGCTTTTATTTTTATTTTGTTATTGTTGGAAAATTAATATCTTTGTGTACTGTTGGTCAGATAAAACACAATATGAAGACTTCAGCTGGAGCTATGTGTACTTTTTTTGTCCAATTATTGATTTTTTTTTCTCTAATATTCCAATCATAACAGTTCAATCAGTAGTGAACATAGGTGTTTGTTGCAGCCTTACATCTCAGTGACAATGATACCCACAATGCACTTTGACTGCAGCTGTAGTCAGAGAGTACTAAGGTACTAAGGTTGCTCAATAAAGGCAAAAATCATAAGCACAATTATTTTGGTCAATATTGATGACTCATTGAGTTTGGAAACATCATGCCTTTATTAAACTTTATTAACTTTATTAAACAACATGTTTTTTTTAACAGTAGATTTTGTTGAACTTTAACCCTCCTGTTATGTTGCAGGTCAAATTGACCAATTTCAAAGTTTAAAAATAAAAAATAATAGTATTAAATGTATGCTTTTGGATAATTAAACGTACATAACAGGAGGGTTAGCTATAATTCTACTGAAAAAACAAACAAAAAGGATCTCATGACACTCAAGAATAAAGGGCACAAGGGTTTAACTATAAAAAGGTAAATCATCATATCTAATTATTTTAAAATGTAAATAATCAATGATGTGCAGCCAATTTTGTGACGTCGCTGGAGTTGTGGTCCTGAAATAAAATCAGAGTCCTCTCTGTCTGAGAAAGTGAAGACCACCAGTCTTGGGTAGACTGAGGGGAGCTACCATCCCAGCTCTGCGGTCCGGAGGTGCTCACAGGCGGTGTGGAGACTGTAAACGAGGCTGAGGGAAGGCAGCATGGCTAAGGGCGATAGTTAACTTCTTTATCGGCTAGCACTACAGCATTTTTCTCGCCAGCGGATGGTCTCTGGCGAACAAAATGGATCAACTGTGGCTGCAGATTACCACCTATAAATGGATTTCAACAAGTTGCTTTTTTTTTCTTTTTAAAGTTATTTTTGCCATTTTTGGCTTCAGTGAACCTGGCAGAGATACTGAATAAATCGGGGCCGCTGCTTGGCAAGGACTAAGCCTTAGTGGTATGCACTTTACTTGTGAGCCACCAAACATGTTTTTCATAGAAACTTGGTAACAATGGCGGCACTTTGAGAGTGACTTTGGACTTCCAGGGGGTGAAAGTGCACCGCTGTCAAGGAAAGAGGTGCACTAGATATAATATAATACAAGTTTATAATACAAGACAAAACGAGAGCATCAAAGTAATACACAATTCTTCAATTTTCATCTCCAAAAAATTAAAAAGCCAAAATTTGTAATTGAAAATAAATTTCTATGAATTGCACAGCCTTGAAGAGAACTGTGGTGGTATTGGTGGTGGTGGTGGTAAAAATAAAATTGGCACATTCACACCAACTTCAAAGAGCTTTTCACTCCCAGCTGCACTTGTCCAGTGCAAACATACAGTGAGTTTTACACTGAGGATGGTCATTGGAACATTTGTGGGAGCTGAGTGGCTTGCTGGCACTTTAAAAGCAGTTATTGAGGGAGGAAAGAGGGAAGCAGTCACTGACCTCTCCTATTCGGATTTTTTTTGTGGATGACTTCGGTACCTTACAGTCCCAGACTTGCTTTTTTAAGATCCAGGCGAGTGTGAGCAGTCAGTTATCAGGAATGCTCCGAATGAGTATCTCCAGCCCTGTCAAAACCAACAGGATTTGAAGAAAGCAGAGGAGGGGAACAGGGTCCATAAGGATTTTTGACAAGTGGCTATCAAGAACTATTACAGATGTAAGTTGAAAGACCACTTGAGACAGGGGAGTACGGGGGGATGCCACCCAGAGAGGAAATTACCCTCTGTGAAAACTGTGTCAAAGAGATTGTTCTTTAATGAAATTGTGCCAAAAACAATGTTCACTGGTGTCCCAAAATTGATTATATAATTTTGGCAGGGTTGTAAAAATCCTGCAGCAAGACGGAGAAACATTCTGATACAGATAAGAGGAGACATATTTGAAACAGAGACGCAGATATTGTGTTCGCTCGTGAACACCGTCACATCTCCCCCATCCTCCTCATCCTCCTGCAGGCTGGGAGGAAATGAGGAGAGACAGTCTGTATGAGCATGTACGGCTGCAGTCTGTGCTTCAGTTTAGGAATGAAATGTGATAGATTTGCTGCACTATAACGAATGATTGGCTTTCCATAGACGTCCAGGATTGTAGTCAACTAAAGAAAAGTTGGTAGACTGAAATTATACGCACTCTTTAACCACATTATCTCTACTTAAACTAAATCAGCCACAGTGCACTGGTAGCATTCTTTGTTCACCAAAGCATATTTTTTTCCTGAGGCCAGATCTTTTTTCTAAAATTCTTTGCAATGGGAGTGCCACATATCCATACGCAAACTATTTTTTGTTCAAACAATATCTCATTGTACACAAAATGAATCCAGAATGTGAACTTTGTATGATAATTTAATTGTGCAATAAAATATTTTGTATATATAAAAAAATATAATTCTCACTGTATGGCACTTTCAAAATAAAATAAAAAGTAATTGTGCACAAAAATGAGAAATGTCATTGTCGTACGGAAATAACTGTTATTATTGGTAAGTGTCATTCTTACAATCAATGTATGTGTATCTTCCAAATGTACTTAAATGAGATTTTTAGATAAGCTAAAATAAAGGTTTTGAATGCTAAAATATCACCTTTGCCGTTTTTTAATGTGCCTCTCTGATTAAACACTGGCCCCTCCTTGGCACCCAGAGTAAATTGGTCTAGAACCACCAGTGACCAACGGTAACACTTTATTTGAAGGGATATGCATAAGACTGACATGACACCTGTCATTAAGATGAAGGAGGGGTTCCTCAAGGCTCGGTCCTTGGTCCGCTCCTCTTCTCGATATACACCAACTCCCTTGGCTCCCTCATCCACTCGCATGGCTTCTCCTATCATAGCTATGCCGACGACACCCAGCTAATCTTCTCATTTCCCCAGTCTGAAACACAGGCAGCAGCACGTATCTCGGCATGTCTGGCCGACATCTCCCAGTGGATGTCCTCGCACCACCTCAAACTCAACCTGGGAAAGACTGAGCTACTTTACCTGCCAGGGAAGGGCTCCCCCACCACTGACCTCCACATCACTGTCCAGAACACAGTGGTTGTCTCCACAGAAACCGCCAAAAACCTTGGCGTAACACTTGACAACCAACTGTCCCTCTCAACAAACATCACCGCCACCACCAGATCTTGCAGATTCTTGCTGCATAACATCAGGAGAATCCACCCGTTTCTCACCCAGAAGGCAGCTCAGGTCCTGGTCCAGGCACTGGTCATCTCACGCCTGGACTACTGCAACTCCCTCATGGCAGGTCTGCCTGCCAAAGCCATCAGACCTCTACAACTCATCCAGAATGCAGCTGCTCGATTGGTCTTCAATCTTCCCAAATTTTCACACACAACACCCCTCCTCCGCTCCCTCCACTGGCTACCAGTGGCTGCGCGGATACGCTTCAAGACTCTAGCTCTGGCGTACTCTGCTGCTAACGGTTCAGGTCCTACTTACATCCAGGACCTTGTCAAACTCTACACCCCTGCCCGTCCTCTACGCTCTGCATCAGCCAAACAGCTGGCGACTCCCACCCTGCGTGGGTCAACTCGCCTCAAAACCACTTCCAGACTTTTCTCTGTCCTGGCTCCCAAATGGTGGAACAAGCTCCCTACCGACATCAGGACCTCAGACAGCCTGTACATCTTCCGCCGCAGGCTGAAGACCTATCTCTTCCAACAATACCTCGGTTAAGTCATGGTCACCTAACAGATATATAAAAAAAAAAAAAAAAAGAAAAAAAAAAAACTCTTATTCTTTTCTCTTCTTTTCTTCTTTAACATATAGCACTCCTTAGCAATGACAGTTAGCTCTTAAAGTTATGTACTTACTCGATTCCTATGGTCTATGTCTAGTACCATCAGGTTGAATGCACTTATTGTAAGTCGCTTTGGACAAAAGCGTCTGCTAAATGACATGTAATGTAATATAATGTTAATTATAATGCATGCTTATGAATATTGTCATTAAGTGTCATTCGGTCAACTATGTCACCTAATGCAAAGCTGACATTGTTTGAGATGGATGAAAATATCACAGCAAAGAAAAAAAGTGTCAAACTCTTCCCAATATTGTAGCCTATAAGTAAGGTATTTATAAATCAGTAGCATAATCTGTTTAACTACTTTCTTACTTCTCGTTTGAACATACATGATCACAAATGTTTTTCTTTTTAATAACAAATTATCCTCTTTTGTTTGTTTTTTTCCACAAAAAGTACAAAATGTACATGTAGTTGAATAAGTCGGGCCCTCTGTTTGATGAAGTAATCCTGTGTTCATCTCAAACAATGTCAACTTTGCATTAAAGGTGACATAATTGACCGAATGACTCTTAATGACAACATTCATCAGCATGCATAAAGCCTCCTTCCTCTTACAGACAGATGTTATGTCAGTTTTATGCATACCCCTTAAAATAAAGTGTTTCCAGACCAATCATCACACACCATGCTGAACAACAACAACATCAATAACACCAAGTGAGGAGAGATTAATACTGCTGGTCACAGAGAATGGCGGCTTCTGTCCTCTTCTCTTACGTGCTTCTGCCCTTCTTCCATCCAGAGTGTGTGTACACTCTACCATGTGCCGACATTTTTACTTCCACAGATATTTCATATCATAGCAAAGAGTTGAGCTTTGTCTCAGCTGAAAAACCACTGTCCCCTCCAAAGCACTCTAGTGTTCACAGCTGGGCGTTTTCAGAAAAAGTGTCTGGTGTTTTCAGCTGGTAAAAATGCTTTGGTGCCTTGTGACGTAACACCAGTGACTGTCTGACCTATGAGAATTCAGTCGGACAAGATCGTATTGACCAACCGACCAGGAGATGTCAGCCCTATGGTGGCCCTGAGAGCTCACAGCGTTGCAACTTAAGAAAACACATACAAATACACAAAACACAAGCAAATTGAGAAAACATCTTCATCAATTTGACAACACAAGTGCAGCATTTAGAAAACGCTCTGCAAAGACCAAATCACAACACTAGCATTAGCCTGCTAGCCCGTATCAATCACATTGCAGTTAAACAAATCAAATAAATGATTGATACATGTTTTAGTTGGTCTCTCTCAACGGCACCGAGTTGGTCTTGGTCTTGCTAGCCCGCTAACGCTAGCATGCTATCGATCGCCGGCTAACATTAGCACGCTAGCGCTAGCCTGCATGTGCATCACATTTAAGTGTCCTCCGGAAACACTTCTGTTGTGTTGTGGTCTTTGCAGCGCGTTTTCTAAATGTTCGCTTGTGTTGTCAAATTGATGAAGTTGCAGTGCTGTGAGCTCTCAGGGCCTCGAGTCAGCCCTACAGACATCACACTTAAGTGTCAAGTGACAATTATATATAGTTTACATTAAATACATAGGGAGTATTCGGGCGTTCACCTGGTTCTACAAGTCATTCGATGCATCTAAATATTCATGTACAGCAAGTGCTTCAAGCAAGTAGTTCATAATTTACCAAATAGGATTAGAGAGAAGTAGTTAATGGACGTTGCCGTGACCGTTTAGTCCTCATCCCATGTAAAACTTTGTTTTGGTCATAACAATTTGCAGCAAATTGCGTGAAAGCAAGAATATTACCAATTGGTGCAAAATGGCTTTAAGTGTATTGCAGCACTGAAATGACTGACATCGATTGTAGCCGTAAGTGCAATTCTGTTACAGAATAACAAAAACACATCCTACAGAGCTGCAGCTAATGATTATTTTCTCTATTGATTATTTCATGATTGATTGTTTAGTCTATAAAATGTCAGAAAATGCTGAAAAATGCCCATCTCGGGTTCTGAGAGCCAGAGGTGACAGCTTTAAATTGTTTGTTTTTTCCGAACAACAATTCAAACCCATTTACCAGAATACTGTCAAAAAGTGAGAGGACAGATCTTCACTCGAAATCAAACCAAATGTTTGTACGGACATCAACTGCACACTGCTTTGATTGCTTGGTAAATTACTTTACAATTTCCAGTCATACATTCATCTATTCGTTGTTGATTCATTCACTGTTTAATTGTTTTGATGAATAAACAGATGATCTAACAGTTTAATCACAAGAAAACTGTTAAGCCAACAGAACATGTAAACAGCTTACCTAAATTACTGTCATAATTCGAGGAGAAATTAATTGCTAAATTTTACAGAAGGAGTAGAAGATTTAAAAGTTTTTGTGGAAATCAAAAAGGCATATTAATATCACTGATACTGCTCTATTCATCTCATGTGTTTTCACCGAATACACACAGCTGGGGAGTTGACACTTCCCAGCATGCACTCTCTACACTGCGCTGAGATATTTTCCCTCTGCTCCTATAGACCGGGGGTGACTGCTTCCAGAATCAGACGGAGGAATCAGCCCCAGAAAGTAAAAAGCTACCGGAGCCACAGCAGGTGAGTTTCACTCAAATTGATATCAATAACAGATGCAGACTTTTTAAAGTTTACTCTAGTTGCTGCAGGGAATTCCAGCTCTACTTTGACCCTTCAGAGAAAGATTATGCAGGGGGATATCGTCTAGGATGATACTAATGGGGTTTTTTTTAACATTTTTCTTATGTCAATCAAAAATGGGTGCCTGTCTCATAATACATTCTAATTTCATAAAGATGTAAATCTTAAAGAATGTGTCACATTGATTTCATTTTTTAGGCTCAGGGTTGCATTTGTTGGGGATTATTTTAGGTATTTATGACACCATCAGTGCCTTCTATCTGTGACTTTAAATTAACTACGGTGTGTGTATGTTCATGATAATGATGGGACAAGTCACCTAGTGCAACTTTGTGATGAGTGATGCATTTTTACATGGACGTAATAATAATAATACATTTTATTCATAGATCGCTTTACATGGTACTCAAAGACGCTTTACAGTTAAAACACAGTGAAAATGCAGTTACAAATAAAAACAAACAATTAAAATCAACAGCGTTGATCATACATTACAGTTCTGAACAGGTGGGTTTTGACAAGTTTTTTGAAGGTTGGTGGATGTGAGCAGTCTCTGATAGAGAAAGCTTTGTCGCCCCAGGTTCGGTGCTTGGTCCTGATGGGAGGGGACAGGAGATTTGCTTCAGAGTAACGGAGGCTGCAGGAAGGGGTGTGGGGACTTAGTCCTCAAGATGTCACCCCTAGGTTTCTGAAGAGAGCTTAGCTATCATGAAGCTAAGTGTTGTGACTCCAGCACTGCCCGATTCCCAGCGCTAGCTAACTTCAAGCTAATTCAAAAAAGGGGCAAAAAGTGGAGCTGAAGTTGGCTGAATGAAGCCTGGTTGCTGAAACATGCCACCTGTGTTTGCTACCACCTGTCATTCAAAGTGGCCACACCCTTATTTATGCAGAATTTTAAGCCTTTATTTTATTTTTATTTTATTCTTAATTTAAATCTCGAGGAATCATTGAGGGCAGGCACTCATTTTTCAATTATGTCGAGAGCACAGAGAAAGAAAAAAAAAAACACAAGGAGAGAACAAACAACAACAGATGGAACATCAGTGAAAACATTAACAACAGTTGCAGTCAAATGCAGAGTAATTGGTAATCATAGTTTTTAGTTTTAGAATGAGTTATATAAAAAAATCACCATGAATGAGGGACTAAATTAGCTATAGCCCAAAACTGTTTATGTTCCAGGCCGTAAACGTGTTTATTTCTGCTGTGAAGTTAGGTATTTTAACACGAGGGTGTATGGGGACAGATCAAGTGGCAACTTCCAGGTCTGAGCAGTGAGGGAAACCAGGAAGTGCCTTAAGCTGCTATCGAGCAAAAATTCCAGCAGGGGGCGCTAATGGCGGCTGCAAAAGCATTTTGATCCATTCATTTCAATATGAATGGATCCAAATGAGAAAACTTCCCACTTGATTTATTAACTCAGAATTTTTTTTAAGGACAACACTATGGTCTCAATCACTAGTAAAAAAAATCTTCTTCACAACAATTTGATGGTAATAGTGTAAACAATGGCCCCATTTAGAAGAAAATAGAAGATAAAGAATCGTATGATTTGGGGTGTGGCTACCTTTGATGACAGGTGGTTCACAAGGCGAGCCAGAACAATGCGTATCCACGGCAACGTGTCAATAAGTCACTGGCACAAAGAAATAAGGATAAGTGGATAAGCTGATTTTAGTCATTTTCCCCTTTTAATGGGGATTTATGACACTAACAGAGCTTTTTATAGCTGATTTTTGAACCTAAATGAATACTTTACAGAACTATCTCATAATGAAAATGTGAAAAACAAAGCGAGTTTTAAAGGACTTCATGAAAAGCAAAGTTAAACAGATGTAACCAGCTCAGTGTGACTTCACAGTGACTGACAACTAATAACCCAGTGAGATTCAACCCGGTATGCAACAAAAGAAGCGAAACAAAAAGCTGAGCAGATGATGCAGCACGATGGAGATACACCCACAACGCCTACAACACATCCCGAAAAGAAGGCAACCAATCTGCTAACACCCAACGTTCAGTGAGACAATGTCACCTATAGTATGTGATATCAATGCCCTGCCAGGGACTATGCATAAATGCCTCCCTCATCATATTATTGAATTGAGTCACACCTGTTTGGCGGTGGCAGATGGTACAACAAAACAATGCATCTCATTTCGATGCAGTGCAATACTGTGTAACTGAGCAACTGTCTTGCATTCCAAGTGGCAGAGATCCATTTTTAGACACTCAGACTATTTGCACAAGAATACGAGAATATTTCAAAAGAGAGAGAGATCTGGACAAAATAGGCAGATTTGACTTCTCTTGTTTGTTTTGTGCTAGAGAGATATTCAGTCCGACAATTGCCTTTTTTAAATGTTATAAAACAATTGACTACGATACAAAGCAGTGTGAGATAATGGGATTCTGTTTTAGATTCATTGTCATGAAATAGTTCGACATACTATGTTACATGTTTTTGAAGTCAGAAGCAGTTCGGTCCCGCAGGAACTCACTGCTCTGTATGATCACAAGATGCAAGACAAATAAATAAAAGACATTTAGTAAACTATGTACATTAAAACAGAAGTGTTTTTGTTTTTAAACCTAAAAGAGAATCTCTTTGATGCTTTTTTACAGTCACATTTTTTTCGGAGCAGTAGCAAAGCTGACAAACAAGAAGAAAAATGACTTTTGACGTCTCAGTTTGGGTACTTTTCCGACATCTAACTTTTTCAAATGAAATCTTTTTTTTTTTATCTTGTTAATTGGGAAATTTTCACATTGTGTGGTGCAGCACTGAATCAACAATTGCCTCTCTTCTCCTGCTGTTGGTCGGTATCCCTCATGCACAGCACTTGCCATTCATGGTGTAGTAAACAATTTGATTAGTAATGATTTGCATTCCGGTCTCTGTGGATCAATCCACATTAAAGTGCCCTCTATTCCTGTCACTACTCTCCTTTCATTATGTGTTCTCATGTTCGATTTGTGAGACCGAGAACCTGAGTGGCATCTCGCCTTATGTTCAAATGCTTTTGTAGAAAGAAAAAAAAAACAGAAAAAAAGGCTATTCTTGGAGTCTTGCACCTGTTGTGTTTTTGCACAATACAAAGACAGGTCTAAATAACAGCAGAGCAACACCTGCACTTTTTAGGCGAGACATATTGTACAATAAGCCCTCATCTATTCGCTCGGTCTCCTGTGGCAGACTGATCAGACAAAGAGACTCTCATTGATGTGACCTGAACATCGACAGACTGACACGCCAACGCCACAAACCCACAGAGGAGTTTTCAGCCAGATTAACTATAATGTCAACAACATGGAAGAACATCGTTCTGGCTCTGTAAACACACTGTGTGGGCTTTAAAGCCGCAGTTTGTAATCTAACTTCTATACGATTTATTCAAATGGTAGGCGAGTTCATCAAGTTTCTTCTTCAAGTCAACAATATAACTCCATAACACTTCAGCAAAACCCCGGCATACTGTAACGACAGAGTAAAGTGGCACCAATGTTGTTTGTTTTTGACACTCCTGAATTTTTTTTTTTTTTAAAAAGGTGCAAGTGGAAGCTGCAATGTAAAAAACACAAAGGGGGAATGTCAGCCAGATATGCAGTTGTTCAAAATCATCAATTATTAATTATTATTCAAAATAATTTAAAAAGCAATGAATAAGTCTGTCAAATCTTCATTCCATAAAAATAGTTGTTTTTGGTTTTTTGGAGGGGACAATATCCAAACATACTAAAGAAAATGTGTGTTTTTTTAATATAGATGGAATTTGTTTTAATTGCTAACATATTCCCCAAAAATAAAAACACACCATCCGCCTGCTGTGGCACAGTCAGTTTGTTAATTAGTGAATGTGTGGGTGCATGCCAACTGTCAACTGACACCAACAATAAAATTGTGCAAGGAAGAGGTTTAATTCCTTTTTACTATTTATTTTACAGCCATAGAGAAATGAAGGGTTTTACCATGTTTTATATCCATAGGAAAGAATGCACAGCCAACATAGTCTTAACAGATGTATTTTTGTAAGCTTTCCTTCTACTTATTCCTACAAAAACAATACAGTGAGAATCTGAGTCAAAATAAAGTCAGAATTGTATGCATGTTGCGGTCATTAAGACACAGAGGTTATTTGTTTTAGATGAGCTTGACTGCTGACATTGGAAGCGCTGCTACTAACAAAGCTGTTTCCTTAAAATCCACCCTTGCACAAAAACTTTTGGATGTCCTTAAGGGAGTTTTTGGCTTGTGATAAATAACATACACACACTCAAAAAAAAGGAAAATCCCACAAACTCACATCAAAGTGGGTTGCAACGGAGGTTGGCAAGAAGCCACAAGAGTGCATTAAGTTAGCAGTCGTTTGCCTGCAGATGGAAGTGAGAGTCATTGAGAGCCGAATCTCAGTCCCTGAATCACAGAACATAAAAAGTACAGCTCAGTATTTTCTAATTACATAACTGCCAAATTATAGTAAGGTCAAAGTCTGCTTTGAAGCTCTCCTGAAAGTGATCGGCTAAATGTAGAGGTGTGTGTTGTCTCTTTTTGTTTGTTTTGCTCCCAGCCAGGTGATAGAACTATAACCCACTGCCATGCAGAGTGATGTGTAACTCAATAATTTGCAAGCAGCCAGCAAGCCTAAAGGCATTCTCCAAAGTGACATTGGTAAACACAAAACAGATGCTTTGCTCTGGGAATTGCTTCCTGCAGCCTGTCTGCGGTGCTTAAACATGTCATTGCCAAAACTGACTTAAATTATTCAAAATACCAAAGAAAATTGGATTCCATTAATGAAATACATTGTAGCCACATAATTGCATCTTTAAAATGTTTGCAGGAGTATATGAACATAGCAGGGACACTCTTAAACTGCAGTGTGTTTCAGCGTAAAACAGACTGCTGCTGTTGTCAGAGTTGGTCTTCAGAACCCTGAGAGCTGCACGTTTTCCATCCCACCAGGTAGTTAATTGCATTTATTCCCAAGTGTAACTCGCTTTCTTGATAGCTGGAATGAAAACCAGCAGGACTCTGTGGCTGTGTCCCAGTCCCTGGCTGGTCGAAGTCAACATTTCAAAACCTAGTACTTCATAAGAGGCTGACAGGGATATATTAAGTTTACCTGCCTAGACCTTAAGAAACTGTTAAAAAATAATGATATTGCCTCATACTTCCACTAGGTCTGCCTTATGATCATCCCCACCATGCAGAATACTTTTCTTTTAATTTTGAAGAGGGCATCTTCAAGCTAAAAACAGAGTTTTAAGTTGCTCTTTATGTTTAGTAAATTGTGTAAAGATGTCATTATACTTTAAATCAGTGAATGTAGATTTTAAGTGGTGTAGCATGCACCATATATTTTAGCAAAACAACATAACTCATCATCCACATGTTAAATAGGTGATTGGTGCATTTGCTCTTATGCCATCTAATGGAGTTGTTAATAGGACAGAGGAATGGGAGCCGGCTGAGGCAGAGTGTCAACTTGCTTCTCCAATTTGGAGAATCCGCCAATTAAAACGCAATGCACCAGGTTCAAGCACATCTGGCTTTTAACGGGAATGGAGATGACACTCCGTGCTGTGGGCGTAGCATGAATTAAACCAATTATACCTTTGCATCTCACACCGTTTAACTAGCAAAAGGGGAATTGGACAGGTCCTAAATGCACCTGTGCCATGCACTATAGATCGTTTTAATAGGGTTGTAGCTGAATTGGTATGAAAAAAATGGATGTAAACATAACTTCTGCTTAAAAATAACACTTTGCAGATACTTTTAGGCTGGTTTTCAATAGCACTGACTGTATTTTTGGCCTTTTTGGAAATGTTTAACTAAAGAGATTGCACTAATGCACCATTAGCTTTGGTATCTGTGTGACTGAAGTGGAGCAAACTGCGACAACACTATGGTGAGTTTTCCACTCATCCTGTTTGGGAAGGATGAGAGCATTCAGACCAAAAGCACTCAGTCTTTCAAAGGCAACACCTTCATTTAGCTGCATCATCTGAAGTAGCGGCCAGACTGAGAGAAGAATCAAATGGCATGGTAGTAACCGTCAATATTATCTTTAAATAACATCCTTTTGCTTCCCATAGATATATTTAGCAGCATTTTCTCCTCAGATTACGGACCACCACATGTCTGCTGTAGAATATTATTGTGTCAGTCTCATTAAGAATCTTTATCTTCTGAACCCTTACAGCAAAGGAGCCAAGCGCAGACCGGAAAATCCACCACAAAGCTCTCAGACGACAACGAGGAGGCAGAAGGAGGCAGCAGCAAAAAGACAAAGCCACATAAATACAACTGAGCGGACGGCATATCATCCAGAATGCAGAGCTCCTGCATTGCCTGAAGGATCTTTCTAATAGCACACACTTGCGCACTCTCACATAAAACACATGTGCGCCCACACACACACACACACACACACACACAAATGCTCACACACACTTTTAAACACACACACACACACAGCTACACATACGCATATCAGCATTGTTTGCGAAGCTGAGACACTGGAATTGTCAACAAATTCCAAACTGTCATCTGCAAACCTCCATAGTAAAATGGCATGCATTCTAGAAATTCTTTTTAAAAAGGTAGCAATGGCACTGGTAACTTGTTTCATGATTGTTCATTTGTTGTTTACTTATCTGAGTTTTATTCTGAGTGAGGACTCTGCTTTCTAAATGTGTGATCTTTCTAGAAAATTCCCTTTGCACTGGTGAGGTCTGACACTGTATCCTGTGATAAGTATATCAATTGACAAATTAAAAAAAATACTCCTACTACTACTATTACTACTACTACTACTACCCAACTTAGAATATTGTTTGTCACTCATTGTAGCAAGGTTAATTTACTCCTCCACATTTTGAAATATAGAGGCTCAAGTTGGCTGGCCAACTGTTCAACATTTAATATTTCAGCACTCTTTCTGCCTTCAACACTCAAGAGGCAAAGAGCCAAAGACTCACAATGGGTCGTCTCCCCGAGAATGTGCCATGCACTGAGTAGTAACTCCTAGCTACATGTATCTGTGTTACCTGACCTTCCTGTGTCCTTTCAATAAACTGTAATTTTCAGTAAATGTGTGAAGAATAAATGGTTATTCGTGGGAAAGAAATGAGTGAGTATGTTTGTGATCAACAGGGGAAAAGGTTGCAATCAGGATTTATTCCTCGTGAATATTAATTGCATGACAAACATACCAGAAGAAGAGGCATTGACACATCTGAGGTCAGAATTAAATTTGTTTTTTCCGAAAGAGAAATTATTCATCATTACATAATTTCAAAAACGGGCTTTGTTGAATGATTATCTGGTACAAGCGAGGAAGGTCACAGTGTGCCCTTTTTTCTTCTCGCTGTCCAAAATGCAAATTCTGCCTGAGTGTTGAGATATTCTCTGACCTGCATGACTGCAAATCTTTAATCTCTTGCTGAAATGATTCAAGCAGATTCCTTCGTCAGTAATATTTTTCAGGTTTAAAACAGTCTCATTTGATCTCTGAAAGCCACATGTAAATGTGCTTCCTCTTACTGCAAGGATAATATGAAAATCATTTGGTCTAAAAAGACAACAAAAACAGCTAATTTGTGAAAAATGCATTATCAAATGTCTTTTTGTCAAAAAACGAAATATTTTCAATTTAAAAGAAATGCACTTATTGTGAAATTCTCAATGCCACAGCTGATGACAGTACCAATGTTGTTTTGTTGCTGTTGTTTACAATGTTTTAGTTGTTATTTGTTAAACAAAAACATCTGAACATCATTTGTGAAAAAATACCTGAAGTGTTTCAATGTCATTCCGCTTTTCATTGCCCTTTGAATTCTTTGAATTAGCCCAACTTCAATCACACAACTTTATGGAACAACCTTTAATATGACCTTCTCTCAAATAAAATATATTCTTTTTCTGCTTCAAAAGCCTTTTAAGTCTCATATAAAACTACCTTGAAAAAAAACTCAAGGAGATTCTTTTAATGCTCACATAGCTCAACAAAAAATATTTTTTGTGAAACATAAATGCTAATGTAAAAGCAATTAGACCCATGAATACGACTATCTTACACCTCTTGAATATAATCTTGTAGCTTATTTTCCTCTGAGACAGTTTAATGCTCCCACGCAGCCGAGATGACTGCAAATAACACAACATTTAGCCAGCACGAAACTGATGCACAGCGACAGATAAACGTCAGCCATCTGTGAATGTCATCTTATTTGCCGACAGAACAATAACAGCCAACAACGCGGATATCAGCCAATATCATTGTTTTGCAAATAGAACGGTCATGTAAGACAAGGAACTTCAACAAGTTTGGAAAAAATATCCAGAATTTTGTTCAACAGAAAACTAACTAATTGTTGCAGCTCTAGTGTTCATGTTCATCAACTTTTTGGACTTCAATTGTGAACAAATACAAGCGTGGCTCCAAAGTCATGGATTATTAGCCCATGACTTTTCCATGGAAAATAGAATAGAATAGAATAGAATAGAATGTACCTTTAGTTGTACCAGGCATTAAAATGAACAAGATATTAGAGAAAATAATAATAATTTAATCTAATAATTTTTCCATGACTGTACAAGCTAAAGAAAAATAACCTAAATCAAGTATTATTAAACCCTTTTTAACAGCATTCATGTTTCTAACATATTGACTCGAAGGACGTTTTTTTTTTTCCAAAGGAAACAACCTGAATAAATCCTCTCGCACTTTGGGATCATGATCACAAATAGACTCTAAAGGTGTTCAGACTGAGCACAAGGCGGATTTTAGAGGCCGCCTGATTGCTTATAAAGTCAATGCAGAGTGGATGCAAATTATCCCTGTGAGGCACAAACTGAGGCAAAGACGCGACCGGGTAAATGGTTGAAATGGTAAAATGGTTCAAATTATCAAAACATTTGTGCTGAGTGACTTTGCCTCATGAATGTCTAGCAGGAGGACGAAAGAAAGAAAGTGGAGGAAACAGGAAGAGGTGGAGTTCTCAGGGGGGCTCTGAGATCAGTCAGAGTTACACAGTAAACAAAGGTGAATAAATAAGGTATTAAAAAACAGCTCAGAGGTCAAATTTCCAGAAGAAAGTATGTTAATAAAATAGAAAAATTGCATTAAAGCTGAATAAATATGCATTTTTTCATAATCCAGGGTCGTGCCCTCACCTTCCAGTGTCTTTATGACTTTAAAATACCATCAGTCATGGTATGGCAGAATGGAGAGTATGTTATGTCAATGTCACTAATTTTGATCAAGATTTTGAGCGACATCCTTCTTGTGTTTTTTGCATATTTGTTTGTGAAAAACGTCTGTGGCTCCTCTTTGGATTCTGAATGCTACCAACTGTTTTAATCAGCTTTGTGGTCACAGCATCCCCCTTCATGTGACATTTGGTGCGGTCACTGCATCCAAGAGTGTCCATGCTGGAAAATGTTAGGCGGCAGGTGCACAGCTCTATTTTAAGGCCCGTGATCCATCTTTTTTTGCAAGTTTGAGAGCCTCCTCCAGGTCGGCTCTACGTCTTGCTGAGAGCAAACAAAAGGGCCTGTCGCCAGGATTTGGAGACCAACGACAGACCTTGCAAATGCTGCCATTAAACCTCAGAGCTGCCAGTGGCCAAAGCGGTAGGGGAGAAGAAAGATGGTCGAGCTTGCTATGAAGTAAACAGGCTTGGGATGCAATCAAAGTGACAGTGTAGTTTTTGCATGCCATCTTCATTTTACTGCCTTCCATTCACAGCTTGTGGAAATAATGTGTTCTTCGAGGACAATTACTCAGACCTAATTTCTATTTGAGCTACAAGGGAAACTGCTTTCAAATGCACCCGACCAATGGGGAAGTGGTTTCTGTTTTGCATGAATGCAAAAATAATACCTATTGTAAAGATAATACAATTCATTTGCTTTACTTTTTAGTAGAGACAGGTCATGAGGGCTCTCACAGCAGAAACTAATCCAGGGCTGTGAAATGTGTTTAAAGAAGTGGACTCCCACACAGTGTCAGCAGTAAGTCTAACAAAGAAGCATAGTGACTGCACTCATATCTAGTGCCGAAGCTGTTCAAGAGTCCTCCGCTTTCTTTTTCTACTTTAAGCTTTATTTAGTCGGGAAGTGTCAAAGAGACCTGAGAACATGACATGAAAAGCTGCATCACAACAAGACAAGTCTGTCGCACAAACTGCTTTGAACATGAACTGGGACTGTCACGTTAATTATGTGAAACTCGAAATCTTTGAAATGTGGAACAAAATCAAACATTCAAACCAAGCTTAAGATTTACACAATGAGTCAGGTCAGTCTGCTAAGACCTGTTGCCCAGGGTTTTCCACAGCATCCAAGCAGTTCTGGGCCACACCATCTCATCCGAATCAATGCAAACCCAATGTGGAAAGCATCAAAACTAAGTAAATGACTTCTCCCAGGTCTTATTGTTACAGGTGCATCTCAATACATTAGAATATGATGGAAAAGTCCATTTCCAGTAGTTAAAGTCAAATAGCCCCAACCAAGTATTGAGTGCATATAGATGGACATACTTTTCAGAGGCCAACATTTCCATATTAAACGTACTTTTTAAAATTGGTCTTTTGTAATATTAAACATTTTTTGAGACACTGAATTTGAGGTCTTCATTAAATGTAAGCCATCATCATTATAATTAGTAGAAATTAAATAAATCAAGACATGAAATGTTTCATTCTGTGTGTAATGGATCTATATAATGTGTTATTTCTACTTTTTTAAATGAATTACTGACATAAATAAACTTTTCTATGATATTCTAATTGATTGAGATGCACCTGTATATGGACTTCTTTAGCAAGTTCCATCTTTAAGCTTTTTGCATATTGTTTTTTCTTTGGAAAACTTTCTCTACACAGATATGGTTATTGTAATGATCCAAATGAAGATTTCCTTGCGGGAAGAACCATCTAAATCCCCCTGCCAAATATGTGCACCAATGTCTTCCACAAACCTGGGGGAAACACTATTCCCCTATCAGTAATAAAGAGTATTGTTGTTCTCAAAATGAAGGAAATGCAGTGGAATGAATCATGACAGCAAACCACCTGAGAACTAATGTGTGGAAGCTTGAGCTGTCCCAAGCCGGTCCTAAAGATCCGGATTCAGAATCAGGCATGTTTTAATGGATCGACCGATCAAATTCCAATCCCCTCATGTGTCTGTCAGCCTAAGCCTTGTTTTGCAGGAATGCTCTCCTTAATGACAGCCAGACTCGACACTGTGAACATTTCACTGCATATGAGAGTGAAAATTAGAGTCTGTGGATGTGAAAAATAATTTAGTTGCACTGTTGATTGGCTCTGTTCTGACACCTGGGTTGGCAAAATATGCTATAAGCTCAGAGCATAACGAATTTGTTATCTCTCCTCTCTCTTTCTCATTAGCAAAGAGCCGTGTACAGAACATCCAGGAAGCAGCTTCGCATTTCCTATCAGTTTTTAACCTTTCGCAGGTTAAAATGAAGAATGCAGGTCAGCTGCAGGTCAGCTGTCGCTAATTAACAACACTCTGTGAGGAACTTTAGGACAGCCAAAATAAAACTTTGCTGTTGATCTCTCTACAAGTCATTATCCGTTCTTTACCAAGGAGTGTTTTTCTAGTGCCAACTCCATCATCTCTTGCTTCACATTTAGGTTCTTCTCATTTAATCAGTTTCAATTAGATCATATCAATAACTTAAGTAATTTAATTAAGGAAACCAGTATTTGATCAAGCAGCTTGTTAGAAGCTTACAGCTGATACTTTAATGTGTCAGTTACATATTTTATTCAACATTTAGCTAAATATAGGGATCGGATCAGACTCACAATATTAAAGGATTCTGGTTAAGATCAGGGCCAAAATAACTTGATTGGGAAGCATTTTAACTAACACAGATGATGCAACTGTGGATATAGGTAAGCCAACTTTAAAAAGGAAAATTCCTAAAAGTTACATTACAGCAAACTGAGGAGTCACCAAGGTGATGCAAATTAACAGAATTTTCATTCTACAACATAATTTTCTGTAGGATTAGTAGATTTAAGTTCTCATTCATTCAAACAGAATTTTCCAGAAAATCCATAACGGGTCCACGCAAAGAGACAGACTAATTGTGCAATCATAAAATACTTGAAAGGAAAACTTTCGAAAGTCCCAAGGGGGAGTGTTTCCAACTTTAAGTTGTATTCTAATTTATTTCATTTGTCAAGTGAACAGGTCTTTTTCACAGCAGACAATTATACTTGTCATTGCAGGAGAAGTACAGGTGTCACTGATATCATTACCAGTAGCTTCATTCTATTCATGTGTCCCTATGAGCCAGATTTGTTTTTAGTCCACTATCACTGATTTTTCTGTTCATTTACATTTCTTTCCTCCACCTTGTGTAAAGCCCAGCTATTTCTACACCTTGTTTGTTTTTATTAAATATTCCCATCGCTTGATCCAGTGTTGGTTTTCTCTAAGTGGAATTATCATGTAATGAGTACACGTCTGCAGCACTTTAGTTTTTCTGTTCATTCAGCTTAGGGGCTGTGAAAAAAACACTTAGACACTGCACCAACTCTTATCGTGGTAGGAAATATCTTGCGGTTTCTCGGTGTTGGTGCACAGGTGCACCTCAATAAATTAGAATATCATAGAAAGTTTATTTATTTCAGTAGTTCATTATAAAAGTGGAAATAACACATTATATAGATCCATTACACACAGAATGAAATATTTCATGTTGTAATTTATTAAATTTTTTCTAATTATAATGATTATGGCTTACATTTAATGAAGACCTCAAATTCAGTGTCTCAAAAAAAATTTTTATATTACAAAAGACCAATTCTAAAAAATTATGTTTAATATGGAAATGTTGGCCTCTGAAAAGTCTGTCCTTCTTTTTGACTCATTACTTGGTTGGGGCTGTTTGACTTGAACTACTGGAAATGGACTTTTCCATCATATTCTAATTTATTTAGATGCACCTGTATTTGTTGTATGATATGCACCAATTTAAAAAAAAAAATTGGGAAATGGTGTCATTGTCACATGGTTTGTACAGCAGAGTGCTGGGAAATTAAAATGTTCTTTCCTCTAAAAATGGTTGAAAAGTGACAGCGAATAGGCAGTAAAGTAAAGTGTTGCACTACTTTTCAAAAAATGGTGGTGTAGTCAACAATGTACAATGTAAAATAATTTTAATTATCATTTAATAATAGGTAATAATAGGTACTAATTTAAAAATAGTAATTTTGTCATAGCGTTGCAAAATCCATAGAAAATATCTATTTTTCACCCCAAAAAGTCAATATATTGGACGTTATATTATTAATCAGTGAATTTTCTTCTCTCTAATCTGTATTGGCCAGAAAAATCCCATATCAGTCTGGCCTAATCTCCATAATCCAGTGTAGGAGGTTCTCCTTGGTATTTTTGTTGCTCTGCTGCATGTTAAATTACCATTTTAGGGTATGGATGGGAGTGGGAGTATTTTTATTTCATCCCTCTCAATCTACACACAGCTGTCCACCCAGTTATGCTTTAGAGAATAACATTCTTTTATGATAACAAATGGGGAAACTTCAAGACAGCAAAGGTCATTTTGTATTATGACAGTGAAAAGCTCTCACTATTTAAACTCCTGCAGGAGGGGAGGAAGGGGAGGGGGGGTGATACTGAATCGCGTCACACACGAATGACTACAAAATCTTTATAGAGCGTGCACAAGTGTGTCGAGATTGCCCACTTCATCTGCTCCTTTATCCACAGCTCTTAAAGCTCAGCTTGCTAATGCGCTGAGAGAGTAAATTATTTTAATGAGGTGGAGGGTTGTGATGGAAGAGCTGCTTTGCACTCCCATCAATTCTAAACAGTGTGGGAAGCAAACCTGGGTCACAAAGCTGGTGCAGATACGTTTTTAAGCATTTATTCTAAACCTGTGCTGTGCATAAGGACCACACAAGTCCGGAGGCGAGTGGTTACATGTCACTCACTTATTTGCATCAACTTTGACTTTTAATATTCTCCTATGATTGTCTCGCTCTCATTAGCGCCAGAACTCCCATTTGGCAAACACCATCCACTTGGCACCTAATTAGACTGCAGCGGTAGGAAACTATTTACAAATACAAATTTCTTGTACCTCCTTGTAGGCTACCCCCAGGGGCCTAAAATGTGTTAATTTCCTCAATTTTCTTCTATTTATCAAGAGCTAAAACCAATTAGGCGAAATTATTACTGGGACACGGCTTGTACTTATGATTCTCATGTTTCTTTCAAAATAAGAGCTTAATAGAATATAACCACTTCTTTACCTGGATGGGGCTGCTGATTTTGACAAAATGAGATGTCATCATTAATCTAACATTATTCTAACGGTCTGTGAAATATTTCTTAACTACCATCTAAACGCAAAACCTAATCTCCCCAAAGACGTAGTAATAGCTGGGTATAATTTACTGCTGGTATATGTGGACTTAATTTTCTCTTCTTTGACATCTCTGCAGTATTTAGAAAGAGACATTACATTATTAGCACATAATAAAAGTTCTGCATACTTCAGATTACATACTATGCATTTTTAATTCTGCTTACACATGCATTTTTATAAAGTCACAGAAGATTATATTTTAATTTGATACTGTTTTTTGCTGCCATTAAAAGTTATTTATCTTTTACCTTAAGTTTAAGCTGTATTAAATGTTGTTTGTTATGATAATTACTTCAACATTTGAAGCCCAGGTCCTTCCTTTCCTCCTGAAAAACTTAAATGAAGTAAGCCTAAGCCTATACCACCTTTTCTCTCTTTGCTGACCAGACTGGTTTTTGATCTCATCATATACTTAAAGTATGTCATTTTACCTCACCTCTAGTACCTTTTTTTTTTTTTTTGCAATTATCAGCACTTTCCCACTCCCTACAATCGCACCCTGACCACCTGTAAAACGTCTTTTAACATCCTGTAATGTCAGGAAAAGAATATGGTTAAAAGATTTTCTGGGTCAATCAGCGTTCAACTTATTGCGACGCTGAAGATTCTCCTTTCGATTCAGGTCTAACATGCTTTTACAAGCAACATGTTATGTGTGACCTTTGGATGATGGGAATCCATATTGTCTCATATTGAAATACTAATTTACGTAGCTGAGGCGAGGTCTAATGCAGTGTCGTGGAATAAACCAATAACATTAGGACATTTTGTCTCCTGTTATTAAATAACGTGACTCTTGTAATTAAATAAGTCTCAAATGCATTTAAGACCTATTTATCACATAAACACTATAGTGTAGAGGGATCTGTATCAATATTTTTATTTATTTCGGTGTAACAATTCTCCAAATGCACAGTCTGGATCATACCTTGGGTTTATTCTTGGGAAGGGTGAATAAAAAAAAACTTTACATTGTTAATTTGCAAAGAAATTGAAACCAAATGGTCCACAAAAACGCAATTTTTTGAATAAACAGACAGACAGACAGACAGTGTTAGAAAAATAGCTTGAGGAAACCTTAAAAGTTGAATTATCTGACACAACACAAAATCCTCACCTATTTCTCTGCGCAGATAGTTTGATTGACCTTGGAATGATGAGCAGGAGACGTCCAAGTTCTCAGTTTAACATAATTTTATTACAATACGTCAAGAAATGTGCAGTTGCAGAGCTCTGGGTTCACTTTTACATTTCCCTGTTACACAGGAGACAGGTCTCAGGTCATGAAGTCTGGACCCCTCTCATTTCCCTCGAACCCCTTTTTAATACTAACAATGGTTTACTCAAAAGTGAAGGTGGATCTCTTCCAGGCCGCCTTCTTGATCTGCCGATTCGTCAGTTTTAATCAATACAGGGACACGTCATGTCACCGGGCAGCAATCTTCTCTGCCTGGTACAACAAGTCCGTGTCCTGACCTGCTAACAAACTTGTTAAGACAAACATTCTGCCTTGTTATGTCTTACAGAGATATAATAGGAGCCACAGATTTTTCAATGTCTACATGTATTCTATAGTCTAAAATAGGAAACATACAATATATTCTTTGTGATTATAGAATCTTAATCAGTTCAAGCAAATGGAATATATGTATTTCAAGTAATCACAGTTTCTAAACCAACATTAACACACAAACATACTCATTGTATCAAAATCATATTGCATGATTAATATATGAATGCTAGAGAGAGATAGTACAACCAACGTTAGTGGATTACGCATGCATAGTGATCTTCACCACACAGAGACAGAAAGAGAGACAGAAAAAAGAAACAGAATAATCAAATTATTCTAACAACAGACAGACAGACAGATAGATAGACGGATAGACAGTCTTTTTTCAATCCCAGCAGAAAATTTCACATACAGGATTCTAGTGTTGAGTCCTTAGTTTAGCAAGGACGAGTAGGTGGCGTCACTGGTTTGGGTTGCAGCAGAAACTTGAATAGAAATTGATAGAAACTTGCAGCTAACATTTCATTATCTCTCCACCTGTTGGATGTTGTGTTTTGATTTGTTTTAGTCTTGGTTCAGAACAGTTAAACCCCTATTATATATGTCATG
Source organism: Centropristis striata (assembly GCF_030273125.1). Lineage (NCBI taxonomy): Eukaryota > Metazoa > Chordata > Actinopteri > Perciformes > Serranidae > Centropristis > Centropristis striata. Next base: position 25,767,710 of record NC_081518.1, read on the forward strand.
CATTCAGGCTGAAAAACAAATATCATCAAATATCCATATCTGTATCAACCTCAAAAATACAACATAGATCACGCTACAGCTAAGATTAAGAATGGGTGGTGGTTTTACATAGACTGCTTGTTTGTGAAACGTTTATTCAACAGATATGTGTTTGTATCTAATGACACTGCCTAAATGTCACAGCAGAGGGCCACCTGAGACACACAAGGGCCTTTGTGATCAGAGGTGCCCTCTGTTCAAATAAAAGCCTCTGATTTCAGTACAAATACACTTTTGGTGAGCCAAAGTGTGCATCTGGTTTATACATTTTTAGAAACAAATTGAACATTGACCCTAAATGCCCCTTTTCTCATCGTTAAACCTGCAAAACCAGAGCCTCAGATATTCTTTGGCAATGTAAAAATTTACTTGTACTTGCTCTTGTATGTGAGTTTAGATGAGAGTTCCAGCTACAATGATAAAGCTAAATGAATCTCATCACAGGGCATAAAGCAGACAAAAGAAGACTGAACAACATTCAGAAAGGAAAACTCACATTTGCACGCCCTTTCAATTCCAATCGTTTTATAATTACACCACCCACATTTTGGTTGCATAAGCTTTCATTTCAAAGACCAGAAAGCAAGGCCTGGTATTGTAAAAACAATTTTCTAGTCTTGAGAATTTCTGAGGCAACAATGACGACCACTTTCCTCCATTAATGCAATGTGAGACACGGTCAAAAAATGAAGTATCCTTTTCAATTGAGCAATGGAAGGAAAAAATGTAATCGTAATTACTATTTTCGTAATACACATCACGCATCAGACTGGCAAGTGTCAGCTTTGATGGTGTTTTGTATTCATTCATAGGCACATAAATTATTTACTTTAATGAACAGCTACTTCTCAGCTATCAACATGTTTCTGCTCTTCTGCCTGAAGCCTGTAAATATCTTTTCATCTTGTCTGTTGTCTGACATAGTAAGTGGTCTGGACACAGCAGTGGGCCAGCACGAGAGTTAGATTGATTTCCATTGTACTGTGACTGTGATAATCCCAGAGGTCACAGCAGGTCATGTTATACCATGAAGTACGTTTCCAAAAAGGCTCCCAGTACAATGAAATGGCTACTTTGGGGACTCATATAATCACACATGAGTAAAATGGAGCTCATGGAATCCACAAGAGTCTCAGCTTTACAGTGATATCCAATTTCCGACTGTTTAGGGACCCCAGTAAGCAGAAATATTGCAATACAGTAGGCAAGAGTAACACATTTATACTGCATGCAAAAAACTGCGTTGTTCAGCCCAAAACAACATGGGATTAAAATAAAGAGAGCATGTCTCTAAAGGGGGGACTTGTGGGTACCCATAGCAAGGAGGAGTAGAAGGAGAAGACACGGGGTCAAATGGTGACATACGCTTGGGGTACATGCAGCCAAAGGGCTCAACAGGTGACACACAGTCATAGAAGCCCTTGGTTCTGTCAGGGCAAACCATCCTTTTATTTCTGATGCCATCTGCTCTAACCCTCCAACATCACCACACCAACCAGTTAAACTGCACGTGTTGTACCCCAAGCTAGATAAAACATGATAAAGTGCCCTCCAGGATGCCCTTTAGTGGACAAAACATCACAAAGTAACCTCTAGGGTTCCCTCTTAGTGGACAAAAGTGCTAGAGTGCCATTTTTGCATACACACCTGGTGCACTTTTTTTTTTTTTTATCATTTATCATTTTAATTTTTTTTTTCCTCTGCTGACCCCTGGGGAGGCTCCTTTGTGATGTAAATGATTCTTGACTGGCCTACCTCCGACTATAAATTACATCCAGGAGGTTCTCATTAATTGTTGTCGCCATAGTTACGGTATGTACTTGAATGCCGCATACGGTTCTAACTTTCCTGACACCTGACCTTACCTTCTGGAACCAGGTAACGGAATTGACTAATCAAATAAACACCACTAACCAGGGCAGGAATTTCACGAGGTCCACGAGGGCCATGGCTAATTATCTGCTTGCATGTCCCGTGTATGCAAAGTGTCCTCCTTTTTGATGTGAAGGAAGTGGCCATCCTACCGGGCGGTCAGAGGTCCAAATACACTGTTGCAAATGCCGTTCGTTAGCCGCGAGCTAACATTAGCTAACAGTTGAAGTTGTTTTAATCACACTAAACTGTGAATTACTGTTTTGAATAACTTCCTGACGCTAAACGCATGCTTTCAAAATAAGAGCACAATGTGTTAACCACCTAATTGACCACAGAATTTACAAGAAGACAGTCAAAATAAGATGCCTTAAATAAAATAAACAAGAAACCTTACTCTCCTTTAAAATATTCTTAAAATATGCAATGATTAAGATTAAGAAGGCCACAAAATTTGGGCTTTTATGGAAAAAAGAAATTCTCAGGGGGGGTGGCTGCTCCATGTCCTCGTGGAAAGCATGTTGACAGCAATTAAAAATGACACAGTATAGGATAACAAAGATTTTATAATACCGACTGTGAAAAATGTTATGTGAGGTGATTGCTCTCATTTAGCTCTCAAAGTTCACAAGATTGATGAATTTTACTTTAAAAGGATATATTTCTTTACCTGCTTGACTGTTTCTGACTCCAATCTTCCTCAGAAGTGTCATTACTAGTCCTTAAATTAAATTCATTATGGATGTGGACTTAAAATCATTGTTTTATTTCATGGCCTTGGTGCCCTGGCTTTTGGCCTTTGTGCCCTCAAAAAATTGACAACACAAAAGGCCAAGTGGCCTTGTCCCAAAAATGATGAAATTCCAGGCCTGCCACTAACAATCATGGTCGGAGCGACACACTTTCAAGACAAAAGTAAGGCTGTTCAAGAGACACTAACAGTAATTTCGGGGCTAGCTAACATTAGCAAGTTTGCAGTGCAAGTGGGTCTGAGGAATAATAAGATGGAGCTGGTGTTTATCATGTGGACTTCACTGTTCTGGTGGAGGCTTCTTCACGTCATGAGACAAAGACGAAACACCTGCTTCAAGGTAGGACAGCTGTTTAATGTTTACTGCTAGTTTGTTTAACAGTTTGTTGTACTCTGTGTTTCGCTGGTTGAGTAAATAAATCCTTCATGCTCTGAGTAAACCTTCAGTGTGCGACCTGCAGGTGGCAGTTAATGTTGACAGGTGTCAGAGTGATGGATGGACTAGTGTTTGTGATGACTTGTCAGTTTAAGTTACCAACACTTGTAGAGGGCTTGAAGTTGCTGTGATTTCCCCTAATCAGATCAATTTAACTGATTAAATCCTGAATTGGCAAACCGTGCAGGTGCTTATGAGTAAACTTTTCAGTGCTTTTCTTCAGTTTGTGGAAGGCTTGGGGGCATATATTTGGTTGGAAGATTGGATGGCCTCCCCTGAGAAGATTTTTTCAATATTTCAATTAAAAATATGCACTTTTACATTATTTTAGACCAAAAAGCTAAAAGCTATAACTTGCTAAAGAATCCATTGGACCTTTAACCATTAGCCTTATTAGATTTAAGAAAAGTAATTTAGTTAGATTTGATGCTCTCTATATTGATTTTCTGGCTTATGTATTTGCCTAAACTCTCTGAACTGTGGTGTCTCCACTTTGTGTAGGCGCACAGGTCTCTGTACTGAATCTGTGATTGATTACAGCCTCATCTTTTATACCTCATAGATATCTCACATTATTTTGGACCATTATTATCACCATACCACCATAAAATGTGGAAAAGCTAGAGCAGATAATAAATAAACAGCACCCAAAAAGCCTAAAGACAGGGCTTGCTCAAGACATCCATTGGGGACCAACTACAACCATTAACTAGATCTAGGAAAAGTAATTTTGTTAGATTTGGTGCTCTCTATATTGATCTTGTCTAAGGTGGTGCCCAAAACTGACTTGCGACCTAGCCTTAGGGAAAACCCTGCTTTTGATTATATGCAGTGCAGCCATCTAATACAACAGCCTATGTTTGTTTATGTTTGTTTTTGCATTTGCATTTGCTCTCTGAACTGTGTGTGTGCTTTGTTGGCAAACAGCATTACTTTTACACCACCAGTTAGAGTGGTATCTGTACTTTGTGTAGGTTCACAGGCCTCTGTCCTAAATCTGTGATTGATGGCAGCCTCTTATTTTCTATTTCTGAGAAAGACACTGCATTTTCTAATCTATGGCAGACTTTTCAAAAGTTCTCCCCAGCACTTTACTGAAAAGTACTTATATTTTGCTGCTAATTATACACTATAATTAAAGTTTCCAGCATAGACAAATCTAAAGCATTGGCGGGCTTGTTGTGATTTTATTTAATTGCTTTGTTCTGATTTTGGTTTTATACTTGTACTTTTATGAGATAAAGTAGACCTACATCTCGTTATGAGTTTAAATTGATTATATTTAAGAGAGACTTATGAAGATGATTACATTTAATTAGGCGGATCATCAGATGACATCTGTTAGAATGAGCTGTGTTAAAATCAGTGTGTTTTCTGACAGACTGTACATGAATTCAACATTTTAATAAATGTGATATAAGCTGTGATTGCAGGGAAGTCATCTTTTGTTTTACGTTGCAAATACGATTTTAAATAACATAATTTTCTCTTCACAGAAGTAGTAGGAGTATTTCAAAAATAAAAATCCATCTGTTGTTTGGTAAACAATAATTAAATTTAATATCAAACCTAAGAAAACACAGTCTTGTACCTCACAATAACACAGTTTTAAAACAGATTTTACTTTGATATTTTCTCTTATTCATCACTAATTACCTACTTCATGCATCACTCTGCTAAACTAGAAGTGGTTGCAGGCATGACCTCAATACTGTCTCTATCAGCCTTCTGTCTCCCAGCTGGGATTCACTGTTTGCCTTTGTGCCATGTTGAGGCACTACTAGGTTATAATCTGTCCTTATCATTTCCTTTGTGGCCACATTTTTGCCAAAGGACGTGCCTTTTTCTTGGAAATTTCAGTATGTTGTGTTCATAAGAGGGAAGTTGCAGCTTCTTTAGTTGATTAAAAGGTGATGCACTACATAAGTCAAAAGGTATCAACTGACTACTATGTATAACCTTGTTGTGAGAATCTATATTGTCAATAAAACAGTTTATCACAAAAGGTATCAACTGCAACAGACAGATAATTAAATACAACCATGATTATATGTAGAAGAACTGAATGCATCAAATTCAGAATGTACTTTTTCCAATATTCATCACTAAGGATTAGCAAATGATCACATACTGTTCTAATTCATACTTGGACAACAATGCAGCTTTCCGAGGTTAATTAAACATCCTATCCATCTATTTAAAGGAGATCTGCTAAGTGTGGTTTTAGGGGACATATAACTGTTGGAGCATTTTGTTGGAAAACAGCAACAGTGCACAGCTATCTGAGATGTTCGGAGTTTCCCTTTTCTGTGTTGTTGTCCAGTACAAAATCCAAAAGTGGAGACCAAAGTTTTAGATGTCCTCTTATGTTGGGATCCATCGATGTGGTATGTGGCCATATTTGGTTCTTCTTGAATGTAAAAATATAAAACACCAGACCTCCCTCTTAAACTCACTATTTTTACAGCACATTTACAAACCATGTTGGGGATTATCTATATATAAAGTTTGCCACATATTCTTTTGAATTGAAATACATTTTTTTACAGGCTGTCATCATCCATCTCCATAGAAGTAAAAATATTAAGGTATAGTATTGGTATAGTATTTACATTTCAAAGAGGCTATGCCATTGAAAAAGCTGATGGATGGCAGCTGCCTTGAATGGTATTTACCCATTATAGCCCTGCTAGCAAAGGCTGAGTTACTACTTAGATTAGTTGGGTTGAACCAACTGAAAGTTAACAGTCAGGGGAGGGACAGCTGATATTTATTTACATTGCAAAAGATAACATTGCGGAAGATTATGCTTCAAAGTGATGCAGTTGCTATAAAACTTGATGTGCTAAAGAAAAGTTGCAAGTCTAACTTTAAGTCAAATGCAGTACAAAATGTGATGCATTTCTTTCTGTATGTGTGTTTGCTCTGTCTCAGTGAGTGAACTTAACTATTTTATACCAGACGGAATGAACATGAAAGCAAGCTGGAAGTGAAGGGAAACAAATATTCAGTCCTGATAGTAAACATTTCATTCATAAATTCATACAGAGACAGTCTTTTCAGTATACATGAAACCTTTCTGAAGCATTAATATGAATTATTACTCACTGATGGAATGACATGCATGAAGCAAATTAGCCTGTTCTGATATAAATCTAACTGGGCTTTTAGATAAAGATCAAAGACATCAAAATCTTGCATCTATTTCTATCTCAAACACACACACACACACACACACACACACACACACACATAGATCCTGCATTTCTTCTGATGCTCTGAGCTGAAGAGGGCCTCACACAGGAAATTTTTTAGGAAGGGCCTAAATATGAAGTGATGCAATCTATCTGACACATCATTCAATAGGTGTGATTGGAGAGCTAACTATTCTCCCTTTTTCGTACTCGTGCCTCTTCCCTCTCGCAGTGCCTGGGTGATGAGGGTGCAGCGAGCATTAAAGCGCTGCTTTGAACAAAAAGATTCGATATGAAAAGGAATGGGATATTAGGTGCCATGAAGGGATCGTGGAGCCGCAGCTCTCCCTCCCTTGAAGCTGTCATATAATTAGATAAAGGTAGACGCTCCACTGCGAGTCCTTCCCCGTTGAGAATTTCCTGCGACCCACAGGTCAGCCCACAGATAGAACAGCAGGAGGAATGCAAGATATTTCTGCCTTCATGTCAAGGTGACATCACCTCACAACAATGAGGGGAAAGAAAAGAGAGGAACACTCTAAGAATATTGCATGAGGATAATTTGATGATAAAAGAAAGGGGAGGATACGAGGACATGTCTGTGAGGTAAAAGCAGACACATTGAAGTCGTGTCACTCTTTCCCCCCATGCAGCCAGCCTGCTGCACTGTACAAGACACAGTTTGAATAGAAAGTCAGGGGTTGTGCTAACCTCTATGGCATATCTGCCTTTCTTTACATTATAGTCAGAATTTATTCATGAAAGCCATGTGAGGAGGCGATGTGAAATGAGCAATATTTGGTTAAAAATGTCTTGACATCTGTAATCTCTCACATCTCGGCAACTGCTGTTCTCTGAGAGCAATCGATGTAATGCTCACTGAAATATCTTTATCTAAAAATCTCAAAAATATAAATGTTCTTTGCCTCAAGTTAGACACCCCCTGTAGTTCAATCAATCCCAGAGTTTGACGTGCTTTAATAAGCATAGGTGCACATTTTCCACTTTAAAATCTTTTGCCTCGTTCTGACCCAGATTTCACAAACCGTGTGTGATATACTGACAGACAAGCTCCTCTGCTGCACACAAAAAAAATGCTCAGAAACTTGTAGAATTGCAGGCAATGCAGGCCTTTGGGCGATTGTTTTCTTTGGATAAGTGATGGAAAATCCTGGATATTCAGTACAGCAAACTCTGGGATATAAATCTAAAATCTCCTCCAAAACGTAGTTTTTCATCTCAATTTTATGAGTCAGTTGGAATGTGAACTTGAGCAATAATGAAACTGAGAACAGACAGAAAATTAACGAACTAATTCAAGATGATATGAGGGTGATTTGCTTAACTGTGTAGGAGGCTGAATCTGCAAGATGATGGAGCATTCATTTGAAAGTTTACCCTTGAATGAGTTTAATTTCTTCACAGTGCTGGCAGTTGTGTGCTTGAAAATGCATCCATATCCCAAGGTCCCATAAAAATGATCTCTTATTGATTGGGGTTTTTACTTAATGATATTGTGCCATAGATTTTCATTTTTGGTGTCTTGATTCTGTGACTGAGAGAACCCTGAAGTACAATAATTCAGGTTAAACTGCTCAATCTCTTCCTTCTATTCATTTCAAATTTACCACAACTCAAAATAATACAAATGAAATATAACATGCAAACTATAACGGGTCAATGATCTGAAACATCAGAATTTGTAAAGATAAAATGACTAAATGTTGACTGTCTGTTTTGCATCTTTTATAACAAATTAGTTCCCATGCAATAGTTTTGGGTTTTAAAACAAGAGTTGTTGGATGAAGAATATGGCTGAACTGTGGAATGACTTGGTTGTTAAATCAGGCCCCGTTCACACGAGGACGGTCTGAACAGAAGACGCAAAAGTGGCGTCGCGTCTTCACTTTTTATTCCTCGCTTAGACGAGCATTTTCAGGAGGAAATCTGCGTGCACACGGTGACGCAAAAGTGTGTGAAATTCGATTGTATGCAGCCAGGCGGCATCACTTAAAGCGATAAGAGCATCTTTGGGCATGCACAAGTTTTCAGGCCACACATTTTCATCAGCTACTCCTTCCACAAAGTTCTCCACCATCCACTAGATCTCCCAGGTCTCGTTCACAGCCGTCTGGCTCGCCTCCGACGAATTGCTGCATCCAAAATGTGATGGAGGTAATTACAGATCCTTCTCTGTTCACGAAAAGAAACGAAAGCTGAACCATTCCTGTACTCCATGTCCTACCTGCTGCTGAGAAAAGAACCCACAGTGGCTCAGACTACGCCACATAGACCCTTCAGTGTTTTCCTATTGGTTGACTGCTTTGATTTTAATACTTTTAATTTTCTTTAATGTTTAATTTTAATGTTTAATGTTCTATAATATTTGTCAGTTACTTTTTGAAATGCACAGAGAACAACAAGCTCAAAAAAGCATCAGCAATCTTTATCTATCTTACTATTCTCTTCTATCTTATCTTATCTTATATCTTAATATTCTTGAAAATGCAAAAAAAAAAAAAATGCTTCACCACGTTAGCATGTTCTTTAACAACGCTTCACTTCCTGCCTCTCCTTTCCTCCTTTGTGCTTCACAGTGCCTGGCAGGTCAGTGTGGCAGGCTGTGGTTTACGTGTTGTGGAAAATGCTGCGTCTGTGCTCCATGTATCTCAGCCATACATTAGAGCTATGAATAATGGTATGAAATTTTAGAAGCGGGGCTCATAATTCTGCAGTGTGCCTCTACTGAATGAATATAGGGGAAACACTATCTTTATATGGAACAAAACATAGGTGAAACTAGTAGAATTAGCAATGGCTCCATTTCATTTATGCATCATATTAAGCCATGCCAGTTAGCAAGGCATGCGTCATAGCAGGGCACTGGAGCTGCATCATCTAAACTGAATGTTAATAATCAGTGTTTGGCAGAATGTCTTCTGTGAAAAGGTCTGAAGGCACAGACCAAGGAAAAAAGGAGAAGGAAAGAGAGCCTACAGAAACAATAGGGTTTCACTGCACCTTTGATGCTCGGTCTTCTAATAATGATCAAAAGTAGACTGTAAGATCTCTCACACTGGCAAGGGATTGAGAACCATGACTTCTCTCGCTAAACTCACTGAACTCCCTCCTTTTGTTCTTTAAAGTTTGCCTTCTTCAGACAGCACGCGGATATAGAAAAGTGAAGTAAAATGGACTGAAAATGGTAAATGGACTTCATTTACCGTGCTTTTCTAGTCTTAGTGGACACTTAAAGTTCATACATTCATACAGTGGTGGCAAAGGGTACAACGCAAGGTGCCACCTGCTCACCAGAAGTGATTAAGATTTCACACAACAGTAACACTGATTTTTTTAATGTTGTTTAAAGCTAGTAGATAAAAAAGGAAACTCTGACTTCAGCAGAGACTTACTTGAGTAGATGTTCCTTTGAGGGGGAATAGACTTGGGAATGCAGAGTGTGGGTAGTGTTTTTACATCATGCAAGAGGGGATCTGTCTGCTGTGTGATCTATATGGGCTTAAATTTGTCTAATCAATACCTGTAAATGCACAGAGGGTGATCTAGAAATAGTCCTTGATTTGCACATGTGTTTTGCTATCCACAAATACAAATTTCTAATTTGTAACTTGTATTTTGTTTTTTTACAAATAAGTGTGTATTTGTAAGTATATTGTGTATTTGTAAATACACAATTTTCCATTTGTAAAAACAAAAAAGCCATTTGTAAAACTGAAAATCTGTTTGTGAAGTGTGACTCTGCATTTGTGAATCATCAATCACACACACGCATCTCTTTCCTCAAAGACACATTTTTAAGATGTTATTGACAAGATCCACACAGATCCACAAACAAATAGCTTGTGATTCATAAATGGCCCGCCCTCCTCAACCAGTGTTGTTTCATACAAATATTCCTTCCACAAACACAAATTTAGGATCTGTAACTTGTGTGTTGGTTTTACAAATAAATGTGTATTTATTTATATATTGTATATGTGTATAAAAAAAAAATTAATGAAACTGAAAATTCTGCTTGTGAAGCGTAATTCAGCATTTGTGGATCGCCAATCACACACACGCATCTCTTTCCTCAATGACGTATTTTTGAGACATCCTTGTTGAGAGAATCCACAAACAGCTTGTGATTTACAAATGGCCCGCCCTCCTCAACAGTAGGTGGCAGTGTTATATGCATTGACGGAGCTATTGTTTGGACTCTGCTTAAGGTGGAGTTACACTTAACTTTTTATTTAGCGGTAAAGCCATGGCCGAAGATGGTACATAAGTAAAACTATTTTTCCTTGCCATACATTACATTAGCACCTATACCGTGAAAAAAAAAATGAAAACAATGATAACACTATCGTGACTCTGCCCATTTGGTTAAATGTTTAATTACCCTGCGCAGCCAGCACACCAGGCACATGGGTCCTTTGCCCCATGCTCAAAATTTTGCTAAACCTAGCTATAGCTTTAGGTTTCAAATCCAAAAAAAGAAAATTCTTACTGCAAAATAAACATATTTGTTTTCTTTCACTGCCAGTGCTTCTGGCTTAGTGGTATTCTTGAGCTGCACCGAATTGGGCAAATTGCTTTAATTATAAGGCTCAAAGATCTGGTTCCAGGTGGATTTTTATTTTTATTGTCTGGCCAAAAATGTCTCTTTAAATGGGAGAGGTTGCTGACCCCTGGGTTAAGGTAAAGGTTAAGGTCTGTGATCATGGCTGAATCTTTTAGCACTGGCTGTGCTCCATTCAGCCGGTGTATTTTGTGTAATAACATTTGGTGAAGCCCAGAACAGATGAAAGATCATTGAGTGTTCTCCAAATGTGACAGACCTCGATCATTATCCCTGTAACTGGAATGGCTTATATAGCCACTAATGATTACTGCCTTCATGATTAAAGGAAAACAACATTAACTTTTGGTAGAAAAATGGACATTTTCACTGCAGCATTTGCTACACGACACAAACATCACACTAGTTCCTGCTTTGGTATGGAACAGAAATGGGTTGTCTTAAGTAGATTTAGCTGTATTATGGTATACCAGGGTATTTAGAAATTCCAGATTTTCAATACTACTTTCAGTACTATTTAAAAACAAATTCTGTCATTTAGACAAAGATATGATAGTATGAAGAAGGATACCACCCAAGCCGAGTCTTCAGATGTTTTCCCCCAAATGTCTGTAAATTCAACCTCCATAATAATAGAGTTGTGTAAGACCTGATTTGAATTGAATGTTTGAGGGGTTTTTTTAACCTGCACTGAATCAGATTGGGCAAAGATGAGCAACACATTATTTGAAAAAAATAAATGTATCCTTCTGTATTCATCCTTAATCAGGTATGTAATAGAGCTCAGGCTTTTGTTCAAGGACTTATAAAAAGGTTCATAATATCAGTAAAAACTGACTAGGAATTGTTTAAAATATTTACTTTATTATTTTTATGATTAAAAAGCATATCTCAAAATGCTCAAAGAAATGTAATTAAGTAAAACTTGTCCTGTGTCATAACTATCAGATTCTGTCTCATTTACCCTGCAGCCTTCTTCTTCCTTACTTATATTGCATTGTCTCAGAAGTGAGCTCTGCTTACCATCCTCCCCTGATGGGAAATGCTCGTATAAGAGATGTATGTAAGCTAAGATATCAGCAGCCAAGGCTCGACTGTGACTCTGGGATGCTGGGAAATCCCTTATGGATGTTTGGTGCTGTATAGCTCCACCTCCTGTCCCCTAACACCACCACCACTAAACAGTGTACTCAGTAAGTCAGACATTTGCGGGCAGGGGTTATGTCGAGCCTGGCTCCCTTATGCCTTAGCCTGCCTCAGGGAGAAAAAAAAACAGCTGGTGGCTCCAGCTGGAGAAAGTATGAAATCTATCTAATAATAACTAAGATAGATGCTTCAATTTATCATTTGAAGGTACTGTTGCGAAAGCTGAATTAGGTAGCCACTCAGTGTCCGCAGGGTCGCAGCGTATTTATTTATTTTACATAATTGGAGATATTGTTTGCCGATACAGCGTGGTTCACTAAATGCTGAATGGACTGTTCCAAGGCAACAAGTTCAGTTGTTCCATTAGCGTTTGATTGCCAGTACAAAGCCCATTGTTACCAAGATTGATGTTGCACTTCGAATCTTTTTTTCTTGAGATAGGGGCAGGGTGTGAAACTAGGATTAGGTCAGTATGATGGTGTGTGTACTATAATGTGTATGTGCTGGGAGCAGAGTGTGGTGTGTGTGTGTATTAACTGTACAGTATGTAACTTTGGGTGATCTAGATCTGCAATAAACCATAGATTAACAGCACATGCTATTATCTAATATTAAGCCCCTTACAGTGAGTATGGGATTATGAAATGAATGGGGGCTACCACTGAATGGGCTCTTTTTTTTGCTGCTCCAGGAGTGTGAATCTGAGTTTATCCCCTACAGTGTGTTGAGAAATGCATTGAGGAAACCTTTAAAATGAAATTATCTGACTCCAACACAAAATCTTCACCTATTTCTCTGCGCCAATTGTTTGATGGGGAAAAGATGAGCGGGAGACGTCCGAGTTCTCAGTTTTATTTCATTTTATTACAATACGTCAAGAAATGTGCAGTTACAGAGTCTCTGGGTTCAATCTACACGTCCCTGACATAACATTAGGCTGGTCAGTTCATGGGTGTTGGACCAAGTATAATTTCCCTAAAACCCAGTTTTATAGCCTAACAATGTTTACTAAGAATGTAGGTTGAACTCTTCCCCAAAGGTGCCTCCTTCGAATCCATTGATTTGTCATCTTATTGCATATGTGGACACGTCATGTCACCAAGCAGAGAAGACCGTTTTCTTTTTGCTCAGCACACCCAGTCCGTCATCTGACCTGTTACCAAAACATTCAAAACACAACCTCCTGACTTGTTATGACTTGCAGAGATATTAGTGGAGACCCAGATTTTGCAGTGTCCACATAAAATATAACACATAAAATACAAAAAATAAAATATATATTTTTGTGATATAGAATCTTACTGTAAATAGGGCAGAGAAAGTTTAAGCAGATAAAATGAATGTATCTAGAGTAATCATAGTTTTAAAACAATATTACCACATGACCATTGTATCAAAATCATCTTGCAAGATTAATCTATAAATGCATAGAGAGAGGGCACACACACAGTTAGTGAATTACGCATGCATAGATAGTGACCTAGTCAATCAGATAGTGACCCCCATGCACAGAGACAGAATAACAGAGACAGAAAAAGAGACGGAATAACAGATTTTTCTAAAAAGTGCAAAGTTGAATAAAAACTGAAAATAGAAGATGCATTTTGTAGAAAAGTACTGTTAAGTCATTTTCAACCACGATGGGATAGAAACAGTGATGCAGAATTGTGTGAATAAATAAATATAAGCCCCCAGCCCACCATTTTGCTATACACTCTGCACTGCATTGAAAGGTATGTTACAATACAGCACTAATTGTCTCTGCTGGATGGTTGCAGTACAGTTTTTTTGTGTACCATCTCCTCTCAAGTTTAGTTACTACATGACACACTAATTCAACAGGACATGTTGCTTTGTGGTTTTTATAAAAAGGCAGCGTTTTTTTCCCCAAACCTTGCTTCAAGAAGAAGAATAAAGAAGCGCCTCAACCGAAATAAATTTGTATTTTGCTAGTGACCTTTCAACTCAACAAACCGAAGGAGTACCACACACAGGCTTGACTCTTTTTATTAGTTTGTCTTTAGTCAAACAGAATTATGCTTAAAGCCAAGGATTATGGCTGACACGTTTGTCAGGGGGTAATTCGAAGTGTTGGGTTTTTGAAACATGTACAAGCATCACTTGTTAAGCCCTATGAAATCTGTTTTTCATTTTGTATTCCAGAATACATTTCACTTTTTCCCAAATTCTGTGCTGAATGTGTTATTTTTTTCTGAATTCTGTGACTTAAAATTAAAAAAAAAATCAGGTCATCAGGTAGGTCAAATGATGTTGTTGATAAATAATATTTCAACAATTACATGACAAAAGAATTTGATATAGCACAACAATCTCCAGACTCAAAATTGTTGTTTGGATGTTGCTCTGTATGGAAGAATTATCCTATTATTATTCAAGAGCGTAGATTTTCAGTTTGAGAGCATAATTTGTCTTTCTCGTGCTCAGATTTGTTCTCCTCATGCTCACATTTTGCGCTCGCACTCAGATTTCTGCTGCTTTCTTTCAAAATGTGTGTGTGCACTTAAAAATCACATGCTTGTGCTCACATTTCTTCTTCTTGGACACAAACATTTAGCTCGCACTCAAATATGTCCTGTGCGCACTCAAATCTAAAGTCTACGCGCTCAGATCTCAACTCTGCGCTCTCAAAACTTTTGTGCTCGCACCCAGAACACGCACGTCCTCTCAGGTTGAGGTGTCTGCTCAGACTGAACGATGTCCCGCCCTGCGCTTAAACTAGTGTGTTTCACCAGCCAATAGGGAGACAGCTAGATTGTGGCCCGGTCTTAGGTGCGTTCCCTAGCCTTTTTGAGCGCTCCGTCGGGGCGGGTATATGGTCTGTTTGTAAAACTGCTTCTCTCTTAAAATACACCAATTTACCATATACAACCATGTAGCAACATTTACAACTCAAAACACTTGTACTTATCAACATATATAGCGGGCCTTTGTCGGCACTAGGGACAGAAACTCATTATGAATGAAGTGACGTCAGCGGGGATTCCCTTCAGCTCGCGCATCATTATGTGTGCCGACCTGCCGCTGGTACGATCATACATTGCCAATTATTGTACTTTCGTTGTACATGTTACAATGAAGGCCCGCTATATATGTTGATAAGTACGAGTGTCAAAATGATTACTGTACTGTTATTGAAACTACTGTATATGATCGATGTGTTTTGAGTTGTAGCAACATTTAGCAATGAACTTACTTGAGGTCTTTGGCCATCCATCTGTCTCCCATTCATTCGCTGCCGCGCTCCGAATCCTGCTCAAAGTCTTCTTGTGAAAGTGAAAGTATTACCAACATTAGCCTAATTATGCGCCCCCTGGCTTTGACCCATAGACTGTATATAAATAATGGACGTAGTCACCGTGACGTCACCCATTGGTTTGTGGACTGCCCGTTGGAAGCCTCGAGTTCAGCATTACACTCGTCGCCATCTTGCGTCGCCATCATGTTTCCGATACGCGGAGCAGACCATAATTGGACTGTGGCGGAGCGCGAGGGATCTGACGACACTGACTACACGCATCTCTACACCGGCAACCCGACTGAGAGAAGCCGCTGCTAATTCATGTTAGCATTAACTGGAGCATTAACTGGGATGTTAGTTTTGGCTAGCAAAAAAACAAAAACAAAATGTATCTTTCTTACCTCAGAAAACTGAGCAGCGACTCCTTGGAGTGTCTGTTAGTCCAACCAAACGCTGAACAAGACATTTTACTGAACAAAACTTTCAAATAAACTGTCATTAAGTGAGAATATAGTGTGAAAGGGTCAAAGTTATGAGACCAAACCGCTAAACGTCCTCTTTTCTATCTATATAACATTATATATAACTTTATTGACACGTTGCCGTGGATACGCTCTGCTTCTCTCCTGGTGACGGCTCGCCTTGTCAGTGACCTGTCAATCAAAGGTAGCCCCGCCCCAAATCATACGATTCTTTATCTTCTATTTTCTTCTAAATGGGGCCATCATTAGAACTATTGACATCAAATTGTCTTGAAGAAGATTTTTTACTAGCGATTGAGACCATAATGTTGTCCCTGAAAAATTTTTCTGAGGTAATAAATCAAGTGAGAAGTTTTCAAATTTAGCACTGAAATGAATGGGCAGATTTCTTTTGCAGCCAAACTTAGCACCCCCTATTGGAATTTTCGGTGAATTGCAGGCTTTATGCACTTCCTGGTGGCTTCCATGCTCAGGCACGGAAATTGCGGCCTGCTTTGACCACGTAAATAGGACGGTGATACACGTTGCAATAAGAGAATCAGCTGGTTACACGGAGTGTATTACTGTTACATTAATTTATCAATTACAATTTTAAATCATAAAAAGACATGCAGCAAGAGTGCGGCGGATGGGATGCGAACCGACGTCCCATGGTTTAAAAGGCAACGGTTGGTAGTGTACTTCACCACTGCACTATCGTGACACCACTGTACAAATGAAAAAAAAAAAAAATATATATATATATATACATATATATATATATATATATATATATATATAAATAATAATAATAGAAAAAAAATATATATATATAATCTAAATTACCATAACTCTTTTTAGGACTACTTAAGATTAATTCTACATAAATATGCTGCGTTTTAAATAGGTGACGATTCAAATAGCTGGCTTATATGGTAAATTGGTGTATTTTAAGAGAGAAGCAGTTTTACAAACAGACCATATACCCGCCCCGACGGAGCGCTCAAAAAGGCGAGGCAACGCACCTAAGACCGGGCCACAATCTAGCTGTCTCCCTATTGGCTGGTGAAACACACTAGTTTAAGCGCAGGGCGGGACATCGTTCAGTCTGAGCAGACACCTCAACCTGAGAGGGCGTGCGTGTTCTGGGTGCGAGCACAAAAGTTTTGAGAGCGCAGAGTTGAGATCTGAGCGCGTAGACTTTAGATTTGAGTGCGCACAGGACATATTTGAGTGCGAGCTAAATGTTTGTGTCCAAGAAGAAGAAATGTGAGCACAAGCATGTGATTTTTAAGTGCACACACACATTTTGAAAGAAAGCAGCAGAAATCTGAGTGCGAGCGCAAAATGTGAGCATGAGGAGAACAAATCTGAGCACGAGAAAGACAAATTATGCTCTCAAACTGAAAATCTACGCTCTTGAATAAAGATAGGATAATTCTTCCATAGCTCTGCTCTAATTTAAGATTCTAGAGTTTTCTGCATCTTGGAAATCATTAATCCGTCCATGCAATTGTCTGGTTCATTTGGGGTGGTGTGCAAGCTTATCTGGACTCTGGTATTTATAAAGCCCACCTGAAAATCTGGGTCTTGTTTCGCTTCCAAGTACTGTAGAGTCTGGTTCACTTTAGGTGAGAAAATGATCCAACCCAAATATAGGAAGTGAGCAAAAAAACTGTGTGAGTCGTCTTTGTAACAAAGATGACGCATCATAATCTCTCTCTCTCATCAGCGGCACTGTCTCACTTGTCTCATTCTCAAAATTAAATGCTCAACAATTTTTTTCCTGTCAGCTACTTATAGCATTCTCCTTCTTCTGCAATATTGATTTAATAGAAACACCAAGCAAAACCAGAAAAACCAAGACCTAATAAATTTGGTTTTGCTCCATTATTTCTGTCCAATAGATGAGCGAATGTTTTCACCATTTGTGACATTTGTTTACTTGATGCAGTGTGCACGCTAACCCAACCACATTCATTTGCAAATTCACCATCTAATCACACTATAGTCTGTTGAACTAGAGGTGTGAAAGCAGCCCTCATAATCACGCACACACATCTGTGCAAAAAGGCAAAAGGTAGGCACATATTTTTATGCTAAACTTGCTTAAAGCAATAATTTCGAGTTAAGCAAATCAAAAGGAAACCTCTCGTTCTCTTCCCACCATGATGCTCGCCACTTCTGTGGGCTGTAAGTCCTTAATTGTGGTCACTTACTCACTTACAGATGCTAGCCGGACGGTCGGTGCTTATTCAGCCACCGATTTTGAACGTAAATTACACTTGATGGTTGTCCAGTTGCATTCTTGCATGACAATGGGGTCTCACAGTGGTGGCAGCGCTTTGTTTAATTGCATACTTTTATGCAAATCATGTTCAGCCACAGCCTCTTGATTCAACAGTGATACTGCTGTATAAAACACACCCCGAATACAGATGTGAGGACATTTGTAGCTCATGTTTAAGGTAATGACACAGAGTACCAAAGCATTTAATTTACATAGACAGAGCACTTTGGGATTTGGTTTCATGCTTGTTTTTGCTCATGCCTTTTGTGGAAATATGGATATGTACATACATAATATATATGTTCATATATAATAGATATATTTAGGCTTAAAAATAAAAGATGGTTGTAGAATAATTTATACACTCCCAAGCCAGTATGTTGAAATACCCATGCATGCACATGTTGTCGCATTATCATCAAATTAATTATGAGTCTTTGTTGTTTCGCCTGCATGCTGTCTTTAAGTCCCTCTCTACCTTTAAAAAACTCCTGAAGACCCAGCTCTTCAGAGAGCATCTTCTCTCCTAGCACCACACGATAATTCTACTCCTCAAAGAATTGTCACTAGCACTTATAGCTCTTATTGCACTATACCTTGATTGTTTGTTTTTATTCTTCCTGTAAGTCGCTTTGGATAAAAGCGTCTGCTAAATGACTAAATGTAAATGTAATTTTAAGTTTAGTCATTGTCATCAGACAATATTTTGAACATCTCTGGGTTCGGCCTCTTCTATTTTCAACATTGATCCTTGTTGTTGTTGTCTTCAATCAAATCATTTCTCCATGTAACGCAGTGTCTTAGAGGATGCCACTCACACTGCAGGGTGGGAAGTGAAGACACGCTTTCAGTGGGCCTTAAATAATGAGTGCCAAACAGCGCTTTCTGGCTTAGTAAATCACACAGTTGGAGTGATTTGATTAATCTCATCACCGTTTATTGTGATTTGCAAGTGACACCCTAAATTTAGTATTAATCAGGAAAAATGAGCCTTCTCCCCATCATTCTACATTCCAGGCATGCAATATGCTCAAGCACCTGGTCAGCAGATTATTCCTCCATATCTGGAGCGATAAAATGTTGATCATCCAGGCGAGTCTTGGTTTATCTGTGAGTAGTATGAAGCCTTAAAGTGCACTTTCAAGTATAGGTTAATACCAAGTGAATGACACTCATGAGACATTTTTAGGAAAGGACAGGGTTTCCGTCAGTGTACTACAAACTCGGCAGTGTGCTGGGCTAAAGTTGACCCCCCGCCAGGCTAACAACCCAGGATCAGGGAGGATGAAAATGATTTTTTGGGCCAGAGTTGAAAGAAAAAAAACCTGCTCATGTTATAATGAAGGAAAAATTAATCCTTTCACATTTTCTGTAGCACACACACAACTTGAAAACATAAACACAGACACACACACGCACGCAAGCACACGCGCACACACACACACACACACCGGTACTCAGTACTTGTATGTACAAGCCACCTGAAGGAAACAAATCTTTTAAAATAGAAAGCCTACATGATGCTTAACCTTTTTTGCATTCCTAATTTCATATATCTCCCAAGTAGGATGGACATTTCCTATTAGAATTTGGATTAAAAGATGTGATTGGATAAGGCATTGTTGTAACTCCAGAATAGGAGTTAAGTACCTTTGGATGGATGAGTACAGTTGGACTTATTATCATTGGCTTGTTCCAGGACTAATACTCCTGCTACTATAGGAAATCTGCCTCTTCTTACAGCTGGTTTTAACACAGTAACATCCTGTTAATAATCCCTTTGTGTGGTCTTTTCAGACATCAAAGGATTAAACACCATAGGCGTAGCCTAGTTTTGGAGGGTTTTATCCAGGGAATGGAAACAGTTATTTTGGGGACATGAGTATGTAATTGGTATTCAAGGATTTATTTTTACAGTATGGCATTTACTAGAAATATCCCATCCAAGATTTAGCAAGAAGATGAACTTGTCTGCAGCTGGTTCAGACAATGCCGCATCCTTGGAACGCTGTAACAGGGCGGGTTTGGTCTGCTGTAAGGCTGCAGCACTTTGTAAGGAGACTAGAACAGTAGACTCCTTGTTTCCATGGTAACCCTGCAAGTGTGTGAGTGAAAAGGAGAGTGCCACGGTGAAGATGCTTGAGGTGAGTTCATGATGCAAAATGATTTGACCACATAATATTCTTCCCCCATATAACCGGGGCCGGTGTAGTGGCATCTCAAATGTCAGTGCTGAGTCCCAGTTGTTTTTTATTCTGGCTTCCAGCTCGGCATGTGGCCCACACTCACTGCAGTTTCCTCTAGAATAACACTTGAGGCTGAAGGTTGCTGATGGTACATTCAAGGTGGGCGACTGACATGTCTGATGAGAATATCTTCACTTTTTTTCCCTCCCTCATTATTTCAGAAAGAGGAAGGGCTTTGATCTGTAAGAAAAACCTCCAGAGAGTTGCGAAGTGTGCGTATGATGCATAATATATTTAAACTTACTGTAGCTTCTGAATCTCCAAAGACCTCCTTAAAACTCTTATTATCTCCTATGACCTCTATCAAACTAACATGCTTATTCCTTCGTTTAGTCATTTGTGACATATCAAACATTTACTATAAACACATCTGAAATGTGCAGGCTTGCAAAAAAGTTGTCAATGTCAACATGTGACCCACTGCCACAGACACATTTTGCTCCCGAAACTTTAAATATAGAACAATGAGCATTGTACTTCAGGATATGTATGAGTTGCTAAATGTATTATTAAAGTAAATGTCAATTTTGACATCTTTTGAAATGTGAAGAAAAATGTAGTGAACTTATGATTTAATCTGATGATATGAGGCAAATTATCTGGGTTGCCATTTTCATTCCTGTGGTATTTACAATAAAATTGTGGGGTTTTTTGTGAGTTCCTTTTTGGAGACGAGGCTAAAAATCCTGGCTTTAGAAACGGGGAATGAAACTTGAATCAAGGTGATGATCTAGGTCTTAAATAGGAGGTTTAATTACATTTTTTGATGTGAAAAGACAGACCTTTCTTTCAATAATTTAATTAACTAAGAGAGATTTTAAAAAGAAATCACACTATATTCACAGTTCCACTCAAAAGTGTTTTTCCTTTTATGTCCCCTAAAATCTCCTTGACAACAAAGTTTGTCACTAGAGAGGTGCTTTCATAAGTCCTCACACTTTCTTGCAATCTGAGAATCAAATGTACATATAGGGCGAATTAGGACAGGACTGTTACAATCACGTAATAAAAACATAAGCCACAAAATAAACCTGAAACTTGCCAATAAAAAGAGCAGATACTGTATGTTTCACAACGCTGTGAGGAAAAAAAAGATACTATTACACTTATCATTGTTATTCGTCTGCTAGTCACCAATTTTGGTTCACAACAAACTCAGCGTTGAGTTTGGCGGGTCAAATATCTATGGCTGAATCTCCAATAACAGAGAAAAAACACATGTGGCCAGTCAACCTAACACAATTTTTCAGTGAGGTAAAAAGAGTGGATGTGCTTTTAGTGTTTTAATTTTTTTTTTTTACTTATTATTGTGTGTTAAACAAAATAATAATCAAACTAGGATATTTTAAAGGTGCCTGGAGGGGGACTTTGAAATACAAAGACTAAATAGAAGAAAGGAAATTAATGAGGGTTCACTTCCTGAAAAGGTAGAATCTGCCGGAGAGTGACTCTCATGCCAATCAGCTGTGAGCCACAGAGTGCTGTTTCATTCCTCCAGTTTTTGGAGTGGTTTAGCGGTCCCTAAGCTTTTAAATTAGTGCATGACAAATTAAGTACTACTGTAACAAGTTTGTGTCCACTACTGTTGTTGCTTTTGCTCTTGCAGTACAACAAATGCCAGTCATTTGACAGCACTGCGAGAGAGCAATAAAACTTGCATTCTACACATAAATGGGGGCTTGATGTACCATCACCAGGCTTTGTAGATGGAGTTGTCTAAAAAAGCTTCTGGATTTTCTGCGGGAAAGAGACCCAAGTACTTGAAAAGTCCATCTGGAGGCAAATATAGCAGATGGCAATGTTTTACAGAGCCATTTACATATGAAAATGTTGTTCCTGAGGCCAAGTGCACTCGTCATCTGGCCACCATTTCTATATAAATGATTATTGTGTTGAGTGTGTAAGCTAAGATCAAATAACTGGGTTTGAGGTAACACGGTGAGTTGTGTTAGTAAAAGAATGGCCACCCAGCAGTAGGAAAATGTTACATGGATTGGGGAAAATAGAAGATGAAAGGGTAAAACAAACACTTTTTTCATTCCGGCCTTTCTATCCCTTGATGCTTTTCTCACGCTCCCACCCACTCCCATTACAAGATGTGTGTTATGTTGTTGTTGATGTTTATTGCTCTAGCTGCTGGCCATGTAGCTCTGAAAACTGCAGCTCATCCCTCACCAGCACAAAAACCCTATTTGGAGTTCCCACTAACATGCACCCATAGGACTGAGCTACATGGGTAGGTACTACACCACGGGTCATTTTACCAAAGGAGACGTTGAGCCGGAAATGGCAGTTGGGAATTTTCTTTAAGATCATGGCAAGGACAAACCTTTTGGAACGCCGTTTCTCGAAACTTTAACATCATTATGGATTTTGCAGAGGGATTTAATTACCCTTGTGGCCAATGAAGAGCCATATCATTCTGCGCTGGAAACAAACACTTCTCCCTCAAGCAAGTGTGCAACAACTATTCCTTCATGGCCTCATTATGGAGCAGACTCGACTCCAAGACTCCTCAGATAGTAACGTGATAAGTCAGATGAGACTCTACACCTATTGGTTTGATGCTGGGGGCTAATTTTATCATTTCATGTTGTTCTTAGTCTCTGTTACAGCAGTACAGTAAAGATTTATCTCTTTAGTTTTCCTTCTTTATTGACAGTATTTGATGAACAATGCGTTCTCTTCTCACAGAGTGTTTGATTGTAATTTCAGCTGGAAATGAGGCACCCCTTTCATTCTCACCATGCTATTTGTTTGATCTCACATCTGATTACAATCCACCGCGCTGCTTATGCCAACACAAGCAGATAATTATCACAGTGTGGAGTGCAAATATCAGGGGTCTGTCACTTCCCTACACATTAACCTCTATCAGAACTTCACCGCTTTTTTGCACCAAACACCGTTGTCACTTCACCGATGAGTCAACTTGTTCTTTGACACATTAATGATTTCGCTCCGTCTGAGGCTGATCATAATGCATTTGCACTGCTCTTTGGTGTAAGTGCTACCGTGACTTGATTTCGAAGCCACTGATGTTTTTCGATACGCTGTAATTGCTTGCTGGTTTCATTAAGATCAATTTATCAAATTTGGCTGTCTCTCCCAACAGTGAAGATGTTTCTTTGGTATTCTGTTTGATCCGAGCAATCGTTAGTTGTGCAAGGAAATGAAATGTCTCTTGGTAGAAATGTTTCCAAGAATGCAAAAAAAAGTTTAGGCTTGGGGGTACAGAGGTTCCCCTGAAGTCATACTCAATCTAGTTTATTAGAGATTGGACAGACTATGATGTGTGATGTGAATGTGATGGTCCTGTTTTGTCATTAATAAACTATTAATGAAATGTCATTATACTTTACATTCAGGTTACAACAGATGCTGTCACTCTAGTATAACTGATTTCAATACTTCACAAGAATATTAACAGAAAACGATTGCCTCTCAAACAAAAATCTTCAAAACCTTTTTTTTCTTACCTTTTACTTTATCAAATCAAAGAATCCTCTTTTGATTCTGAGGTAGGCTGTAATCTATGTAAAGCAATGCACTTTTTCTCCTTTTCTGAAAGGGGAAATATCTTTTGTCTTAAATTACTAAACAAAAATCATTTTAAAATAAATCCCAAATCAGAGAGGTACATGAATAAATAAAAATAAAGAATATGTATTCAAACAAACAACTTGAAAACGGTGTTCTCTGTATCTGAAAGCAAGGTTGATGAGAGTGGTTAACAGCTGAAGAGGGGAAATCAAGAGTTGGGTGAAAATTTAAAAAATCAATTTGAGCAACCACTTTCATATGCAAGTAGTCATTTTATCCACTGTTAATATAAAAATTTTGATTATAGATGTAAATATAAGCAGTTATTACTGTGATTAATTGAATTATATATGGTATGTAGGGACATTCAGAAATGTAGAAATTCATCTACGATCACAAAAAGAAACAATTTAGGTATAATTAAAAAATGAAGGCATAATTTAAAAATAATATGAATCAATATTTTTCACTTTGCATTGATAATGTTAAATTGTTGATCACTGAATCGATATATTCATACAGGTTGATGTATCGTTACATCCATAGTGTGAAGAACTCTTACGCACCTGGTAATCTTAAAACTCACCAGGTATTTGTAGCTTTATTTTCTTGCCAACACATCATTTGCTTAATGTCAATTATTTAGCTTTTAAGGGTTAAAAAGGAAAAACTAATTAGTAATGTTTTGAATTATCCTTAACAGTAATTAACACACCTGTATTCTTTGTGGAGTTGAGTAATTCAGCAGTGCATATTAATATACATGTTAGCTCCTTTTAAGCTAATGCTGACATTGAACAGATGTCATTTGGGAATCCATAGTAAATAAGTAAAAGGAATCCAGATGTTTCATCTTGTTTCAAGTCATTCAGTGGGGAAAGTCAATGTCTAAATGTAATTAATAGCCTGCAGGGTGTTTATCTCAGGATGCTGAAAGCTGAAACTGGACTCCTACCTGAAAAATGTAAGGAGAAAACTGTGACAGAAACACAGTAACCTTTGGCTCATTTTTTTTTTTTTTACAATGGAAATTCATGGAAATGGCAATGGCAACACAAAAATGTTTTATTTCATATCACATGCACCTTGACTTTATTCCTATCAACAAGCCAATAAACAGTATTGATACAAACGTTACATCAGCTTGAAGACGAGTAGCACAACAACACTTGTGTCTTAATTTGGAGAGTCCCCTTCTCTGGAGTCTTCAAATGTGGAACAGGGTTCTTCTGCAAATCAAACAGTCTTGATAAATTATGCAAATAATGAGCTTGAGTCATGAAAGATACTTCCCATGTATGCATGACAAATTGTCTCTGACTTATTCTGCAATTGAGTGTTTCCTGTGTTCAAGAGCCGGCAGTAATTATACACACAGGACCTCCAAGTACATGAAGGGTCGATTTGAGTGAGCGAGGAAGCACTCTGAGGTTTTATTTTTTGACTAAATAAATAAATAAATATGCTTACATCTGAAGAACATTTTTACAATTAGTTTATTGAACTTCAGGTAACAGTGGGCGAAAGAAACAAAAAAAACATCCAATTTCCAAGAGCCTAAGGTCACATTTTTAGATGTTTTTTTTTTTTTTTTTTAATTGTACCTAACAACTCAAAGATATTCAGTTTACGATAATGAAAGACAAACAAAAGCAACAAATCCTCACATTTGATAAGGTGGAACCAGATAACGTTTGGCATTCTGGCTTGAAAATGTACTTAAATGAATGATTCTGCAAACTTTATTGTTAAACTTAATATTTGAATATAACACCAATTAAAATCGTATGTTATCTGGTATCTTATGATGTTTCTGCTGTACTTCTTCTTACATTCTCAAGAAGATACATACAAGCACTTTTTTTCTGGGGAATTGTTTCAGTCCACAGAATAAAAACAAAGCTTTTCCATCTTACCGATTTACTCATGTCAAAGTCTTTATAGTGTCTTTAACAGATAATCACACAAATAGAACGGCAGAGGTATAAAAAGATGCTTCATTAAATATCCTGTTGAAATGACCGTCGCTCTCTCAGTTTGAGTTCTCAGTGTGTCCATGTCTTCTCTGAAGAGCAGGTGTAAATCTGCTGTTTTCCGATAAGAACACATCTGTTTGCGGTGGCTTTACTCATTTGTGCAAAATTGAGACATGCTGCTTATCAAATATAGATGTGCTGATAGAGTCACATGCTGAACCCCATTTCAGCTGACTGAAACAGACATTGTCAGAGGATGCCCATTAAGCAGTCGAGAAGGGTTCATAGTCGATCTAGTGCCTCCCAACACTCTTTTCATTCACACTCTGTAATAGTCGAGCTCTCTGCAAGTTCTCTTTCTTCATCTTGACCTGTGCAAACACGGGATTTTAATGATATTCAAAGAGAAGTTGGTAGGCTGTAGATAATCTGCCAACAGGGGAGGTGGAATGCAAAGTTATTGCAGAAAGCTGAGGGAAACTGATGGGTTTACAGGCTGGAGACTGACCATTTTCTCTATATATACTGTACCAATTGCTGTACTTAGCAAAATCTGTTGATACAGAGCACCGATCTGACACTATTGTTTATTGTAGAAAGAAACTGTAAAAAAAAAAAAAAAAAAAAAAGGGCATTATGGTCCAAATTCGGCCCTCAAATGGATTATATATATATATTTTTTTTTTTGTGAAATAGTTACCAAAACGAAGCTTAAAACTGTGATATTCCTGTCAGAATCATCTTATTCTATATGTCTCATTTAACACGTTGCCAAAAATAAGTACAGTTTGGCATAATTAGATCTTATTAAAAAAATTACATTTAGTTCTCCTCAGTGCAACTGGGAAGCCATGATTAATTCTGCTGAGATGAATGAGACAAATATTTACTGAAAATCAGACAGAACAGCAGGCTGTTTACACAGAGCTGAGAGGAGGGGACAGGAGAGGCTGGAAAATGTAAATAGTTCAATATGTATATATGGAGACCCATTTTTTTCAGATATTCATGACACTTGTGGAGACTTGCAAAAGTGTTGTAGGCCTATATAAAAATTCAATTTTAGTCCAATTTTCAAAAAAATATTTATCAAAGAAATTCAACTTTGTGTCATTATAAAAACACCCTGAAACGGCTTGGTGTTCAGAGGGTTAAGATGTAGACCTCATGCCTTGAACTCAATTTAATCGTTTTTATATGTGATAACCATGAATTTGCATTAGTGTAGTTACTTGAGTGAGCCAGCCGTGACAGAATGAATCTAACTCATGCTGAATTTTATAATGACATTGAAAAGTGTCTGCATTTGTGATTCAGCCATGCCATAGACGATAACAATCTGCTTAATAAGGTCAGTATCAACACCTTTGCCAATCTAACACACTGACTCGGTGCATCTGTAATACAGTGTATGTAAAGGCAGGGCATAAGGGAGGAGATGCAGATTTAAAAATGGTGTGAAAAGGTCAGATATTGACTCACAAATTGCTTGCCATTTAATAAGGTGCTGTAATATGAAACCTCACAAAGAACTGCAGGTAATATGGAGGAATCTATTTGAACAGCTAAGAATGCATAGAAATTGGCAGCTTTTTCTTGATTTTACGACATAATAAGGTCTCATGGCTCAACAAAGAATTCATACATGCAGAGGTAGAAAGGATGCACAATCATAGTATAAAACAGGCTCCAATTGCTTCTGAGAAATTGTCTTTTCCAAGTTGCATGCTGGTGTCAAAGAGTTGTATGAAGATTATACTTTGTACTGCAGCAGAATGAAGAAATGTTTCAACAGATAAAAGTCTTAAAGCAAAACTTTAAGCAAAGCTTTAATCAGTTAAAAGTAGCTCCATAAATGCATTGTCATTGCCTGGCATGGGCCAGAATCAACATGTGTACATGGAGTTTTAAGATCAGCTGTTGACAACATGACATACTGACGACAAGAGACTGCTGGAAACTGCAGACTGGGGCCATTAGAAGAAGGAGAGGAGCAATCAGGGCAATTCTGCGCAGCTGGGACTGAACCAATTCAACAAGATTCAGGTGGTGACATGTGATGCAAAGGAGCCAGCCATGGCAATTTTTATAATAGAACATTCACTGTGTATCTTGCAGCTGCAGTGTCTGTTCTGAAGGGCACATTGACTTTAGTTGAGGAAAGAGAACTTGTTTTTATTTTTAGTGACTGTTGTTTTGTTTGCATACTTTTGGCTCATTATTTTTAGGCTTTTTATTTTGCAAAAGAAATCCAGGAATATGTTGGCGTTGTGATTTTCAGTTGAGTGAAAATTGGATAGGAAGAACTTGTTTATTTTTCCAGCAGGAAACAGAACAGTTGGATACACAGGGGACAGATAATCTGAGTGAAAATCCACCCGATCGGGATGTCACACAGTATTAAATGGACGTTTATCAGCACTTATCATCCCATAAGTATGGGCGAGTAGGGGCCTAGTCTATCTCCTTGTAGGTACAATAGGTTATTATCAGCCCATTCAATGGACGGTCATGTTTTCATTCATTTCACTTTGTGTTTCGGTAGGTTTAGGCACCGAAAAACCCACAGTTTTGTTTGGTTTAGGCTACAAAAAACATATAAAACTTTGGTCAATAAGCCACCTGCCTGCATTACTTGAGAGAAATATAAATGTGGTTGTGATGTGGTAGCGCAAGTGTTCATGTAAGTACTCAAAATGAGGCACCACACAGTTAAAATACAACAAAAAGCCCCTTTTATGGAAAGTGTAATTTCAAGACAATTTTATTCCCATTGTGAGATTGTCTGAACACACTCTGACCGTGTGCTGAATAGGTTTAGTGATTATTTCTCAACTATACAGTAAAGGAAGTAGGGCTGCAGTTTCATTGGTGATTTTTATATTTATTTATGTTTTAATATATAGGCAGAAAAGGCAAAGAGAAAAGGAGGAATGACCTGGTGCTAAGGGCCATGACTACACTTGTTGTGTTATGAATCCATATATAGTGGGGCGGATTAGCTGAACAATCGTTCACTTTGTGATAAAAGCATGAAATTTGGTAGATGTGTTGGTGAATATGTTTCGAACAAATCTGGATATTGGGCCACCTCAAAAGCGCCCCCTAGTGGCCGTGGCAGGCATTTGTTATACGAATAAATCAATGATGAATAAAAACTGCCCTTTTAATAATACCAACTGGTGATGAATTGTATATTGTTGGAAAGCCTGATTAGTCATCTTTACAACGAGGTACAGCTTGTAAGGATCGTGCATTCATGGAATGAGCAACAGGGCTAAACGTGTGGGTAGCAACCCCCAAAAATGTGCATCCCCTGTGGGGCGGATTAGCTCAATAAATCACAAGAATTGTTTATTTTGTGATAGAAGCACACAATTTGGTGGATGTGTTGGTGGATATGTTTCAAACAAATCTGTATATTAGGCCATCGCAAATTCGCCCCCTAGTGGCCATAGCAGTCATTTTCTTCGTTAAAATTACAAAAAAGATTTAAATTATTTCTTAAAAAATTTAAACTAAATATACAAACGTAAATTAAAAAATGTAAATACACATATTAAATTAACAAAAATCCAGTTAGACACTCTTTCAGTTATTTTTCCTGCCCCACCACAATCGGGCTAGCCATCGAGCTAGCTAGCAAATGAGCTAGCTAGCATTTGCTTCCTGGGACAAGCAGTGCAGTGGACTGTCCATCAAGGTATGTCTAAATATTTTATTTCACCTGTTTTAATTATGAATAAAATATGCTATGAACATCATAAAGGCTACAGAGAAAAACAATAATCATGGGCCTTGGCAGAAAAGTAAATTAGCAAGATAGCAAAAATAGGTACTTAAGCTAGCTAGTTAGCTTGGAACATGTATCAGTGGCTGTTGGGTGTGAAAGCTTAATAAGACACTGTTAAATGATGTCCTGTGGAATGTGGACATCCCTCTCTGCACACACACACACACACGCACACACACTATATGTAATGTCTCCTTTGCCCATGTGGTTCTTTTTTTCTTTTTTTAAATGTATTTTATAACTCCATCACAGTTAGTCAGGCGGCTTAGGACCAGATTTGAGAAGAAAGGGACACGCCGGACAAAAGCACCAACATTTTTCCACATGCTCTCTATCACCAAAGGTTTCAACTTTTGGTAGGAGCCACTTCATCAAGATTGCAGATAGGAGTTGGCAGCCATATAAGCCATAAGCCATAAGTCTATGAGAACCAATATATCTTCCAAGCCACTTAGAAGGTCAATCTTGGTGTCAAAATATACATTTTCTGGGTCAAAGAATCATTTAAAGCTATTGAGAATATCACTGGATGACTCACTGTAAATAATTTGTTGATCAAGATCTGACATGAGATGAAAGCGTACCCTTGATTTTTTGAGCAGTGTACATGGCAGCTAATCCACACTCTCCCGTGAACATTGATTCCAAACAGTTTCAACTCAGGGTACCCTGCTGCAGCACTTGAAGCGAGTTGCCCAGTCTGAGTGAAAATGAACATATCTATTTGATCAAATAATCATCTAGTGATATTCTCAATAGCTTTAAATGATTCCTTGACCCAGAAAATGTATATTTTGACGCCAAGATTGACCTTCTGAGTGGCTTGGAAGATATAGCATTTCTCATAGACTTTATATGGCTGCCATCACCGCAATCTTGATGAAGTGGCTCCTACTAAAAATTGAAACCTATAATGATAGAGAGTATGTGGAAAAAATGTGGTGCTCTTGTCCGGCGTGTCCCCTTTATTTGGCTAAGCCGCCTGACTAAGTCATACACCTCAGTACAAGGATTTTGCCAGAAAGAGTAACCTGCTACAAGTAACCCTAGTAGAATTTTTAAAATGTATGATTTTTTTCTCTGTCTAAATGTGTTTTGTTTTTATTGTTGCAGGTCATACAATATTGAAAATTATTTTTTCTTTTTAAGGAGCAACAGAAGAATACAAGCCAAAGAGGAGGCCGTAGCCTGTGAATGGGAATATCAAGTCCTAATAAGACGTTATACAAAGTTAATGTTCTTTTCTATTAGACTGTAATAAAGCTTTTGTCACTTTAACATGTCTCTAAATTATATTTGTGGTGCTGAAAACATGAAACAGCAGCTGTAGGGTAGGCAAAGCATTCCTCGCCAGTAACCACCGGCGGCCATTTTAAAAAATGGCCGCTTTTAAATTACCATTTTTAAAAATGGCCGCCACAGCCATCAGAATTTGTTTTGCGATGGCCCAATATCCAGATTCATTAAGCATGTATTCAGCAATGAGTGTACCAAATTTGATGCTTTTATCACAAAATGAACGATTGTTCAGCTAATCCACCCCACTACACAGGGGATGCACATTTTTGGGGGTTGCTACCCACACGTTTAGCCCCGTTGCTCATTCCATGAATGCACGATCCTTACAAGCTGTACCTCGTTGTAAAGGTGACTAATCAGGCTTTCCAACAATATACAATTCATCACCAGTTGGTATTATTAAAAGGGCAGTTTTTATTCATTATTGATTTATTCGTATAACAAATGCCTGCCACGGCCACTAGGGGGCGCTTTTGAGGTGGCCCAATATCCAGATTTGTTCGAAACATATTCACCAACACATCTACCAAATTTCATGCTTTTATCACAAAGTGAACGATTGTTGTAAAATATTGAGCTAATCCGCCCCACTAATAGTCAGCATCTTAACTCCTATTCCACCAGGATTCCACTCAGTTATTTTAATTATCGGATAATCTGCAGATTATTTCATGTCATTGTGATCGATGTGGTCTATAAAATGTTGGAAAATAGTTTAAAAAAACATTATATAATCAAAGAGAGCCCTATTGCAAGTGATGTCTTGAAATTGCTTCTTTTGTTTGACCAACAATCTAAAATGCAAAGATTTTCAATTACCAATGATATTTAACAGAAGAAATGTATTAAACAGTCATCAAATTTACTGCGATTATTTCTGTTTATTGGTTAATTGACTAAATGAGTAATAATTTCAGCTCTTGTCAACAGTGAGATATATCACTGTAGGTAGTAAGTGTTTTCCTTGAAACATTTAGAAAGATTATTTTTCTAACCAGACACCAATCAGTCATAACAAATGGGTGTTACATTATCAGCAAACAGTTTTGCCCAGTAGACTGTCTGTGTCGCATTGTTATCCAATTATTGCCAAAAAATGGTGTCACAGTGGGTGGCAGAAATAAGGAGATAGAGAGAGAGAGAGAGAGAGTGTGTGTGTGTGTGTGTGTTATTTTACAGCTCTCTTTGGGTTGGTTCAGTCAGTAACAATACATCATTAGGGGCTTTGATATTGTGAGACAAGCCAAAAAAGGCTGTTCACAACTTTTGCTGAAGTATAGAGATAGCTCATGGATGGGTTTATTCCCCAGGTTTACTGCACTCCACCTCCAAACCCAGCTAATGCTTTTCAAGTAACTCTGGAGTACAGGTTGTAGGGTTATCACAATGCTGCCGATTTTAAATTAACAATGTCTGAGTTATATTTTGTGGGCTTTTTAATTAAGATATAAATCTCAAATATGGCAACACCCTGCTCTCTTTGAGAAGAGAAACACACAAAATCTCATATGCTATGTTATTATATATCTTCTTTATATATCTTCTACAAGGGTTACATTGTGTTTAAACAGATGATCTCTTGCCTCTCATTCACTCTCTAAAAAACAGCGTAGTTTACATATTCGGCTCCAAATGTCCACTGAGTTGCTGCCTGAGGCTTTGGCTGTTGTTTGTGCCTCCCAAAAGTCTCCTCAAGAGAAGTTTGAACAGAACAAGGTGACAGAGGCTGGCCTCCTGAGAAGAGCAAATGGGGGGGAATTTGGTTTGAGGACCAACAACATTAGCTGTGCTGTAAACTGACTTTTTAGTAAACCTAATGCATTTAGGCACACAGCCTTGGTTGTTGATTTCAGCAACACAGAAAGCAGGTGGAAAAAACAAATGTTCTATCTCCTGTTTATTTGTGCTAACAAATTATTAATTCAAGCGAACAAAGTAATTCAGAATAACAAATTAAGTGATTTTAAGGATACAAATTACCATTCAAGTGCACACAAGTTATTAATTTGATGGTACAAATTTGTAATTTATATGCAGGAGCTCTTAAAAAGTTTACCACTCATACCTGCTGGGCATCAGGCTGACTTTCAGTGAACATTTTAATAACGGCTGTAAGTCATAGCTGGGGAGTTGGGAGCTCTGCTTTGATATATGGCCTGTATCAAGCCACCTTCTTACTTCCAGTGGCTCAACAAAACACCAGGTATCTGTCAATTACTGTCTCAGCAGAAGACAGTATTTAAGGACATTTTGGCCTCAAGATAAAAGCAGTAAACTGTAATGTCCTAAGCAGTTTAAAGAGTTGTTTTCAAAGTTTGAGACACATTTGAGAAATTATTACAGGTGGTGCTTTACCTTCTCGACCCCAACAGTCGTTTCAGGGCGTTTTCTGCTGTTTTTACATTTGACTCGCCTTTATTTCACTGAAATATAAGTCATGCACCTCTATGGAATTAGCACAATCATGGCTAGAAGTGGGAGCAACTCAAAAACGTATTTTGTCCTGTATAACAGGGTTATAATGAGATACATGATTTTTAAAAAATCCAAGTTGAATATCTCTGATACATTTTTTTTTTTTTTTTTAATTGGAATTGGAACGTTTTGCATTTTACAGCCTTTACTTACAACCTCTCCTGTCCTCTCCTCTCTGCTCTGTGTAAACAGATTTTCAGTGAATATTTGTCATGTGACTGTTCATCTCAGCAGAATCAGTTATGACTTCACAGTGTCACTGAACGCATAATTTAATTTTTTTCCAAACTGTTTTATTTATGACGATGTTCTAATTGAGACATAAATATCACAAATTTAAACTTCACGTGTTACGTTCATAAGTTTCCATTGTTAAGTTACCAAAACAAATGTTTCTCTTTATCTATGATAAATGGTGTGTTTCTGGTAATTTTCTTTTAAATAAAACATACTTTTGTCTGAATGAAATTGGGTTCTATGGGTCCCCACGACTTTCCCAACCATTTTATGCTAATGCCATGCAGTTTTTGAGCAACAGCCATGCAGATGTTTTTCTCATTCAGTATATGTGTCTTACTTTTGCCTATTGCAGCGGTGTCAAACTGATCCATGAAAGGGCCGGTGTGGCTGCAGGAGCACCAGGTGTGTTAAAAAGAGTACTTATGTTTCATTTTCCTTTTGTCCAAGAAATACAGTCCAAAACCCAAAGATTTTTAATTAACTATTATGTTTGAGGAAGAAAAAGCAGCAAATTCTCTCATTTTGTTTAACTAGAACTATCAAATATTTGGACTTCATGCTGATTAATCACTTATTGTTGCTGATTATGTTTCTGTTGATTAACTTATTGATTAATTGTTGCAGCTCTGCTATTTTCCAATCACTCAAAGGTACAAAACTTTAAAAAATATTCTAATGTACCTAGTATTTTTTTTATTATCTCTGTAGACCTGAAGGGCACACAGATGGGTTAGAAATCATTTGGTAATGTCATTTTAGTGATGTCCATGATACTCATTCAAGTTCAAGAAAAGACTTTATCTGGATTTCTGCTGGAAACATGAGATGATTTATATTCATTTTTGCCTCAAGCTGCTTCTAAGAGTCACTTGCAATTACTGACTGTACCCGAGAGGTCAAAAACGGAATATGTCCTTTGTGAATAGAGCTCAGTGCAGCTGTTAAAAGCAGGTGTTAAGTAAAGATGTTTCAAAATACCTCTGCATGCAGAAGTTGGTCTATTGAGGCCTTATGGAAATGTCTAGTTGTTGAAAACATATTGTTTAAAGGTATAGTTAAACATGCATCTCTATTCTAAGTGGATTTAACCTTAGTTTGATATTGCACTTGGATGAGGTCTGTGTTTTCTCCCCATAAAATCTCAAACAATCTAATCAAACAGCATTATTTGTTGTCAAAGCAGCCTCCACAGATTTTACCCTGTGGCACTCAGAGGTGCTGCACATTTGGAGGAAAGCACATGAATCACAAACATCCATGGGAGTAGCCAGAAATGTCACAGAAGAATCTATAGTTTTTGTTCACAGAATTTCCTAAAATATGAATATCATAAACACTGCTCACATTACTGGTGGTATTTGAGTATTAAATGCCTAATGCATGAAAGCAGACTTTTGTATAATATATATTTCTTCTGGGCCAAACACTGTTCATTTTACAGAATATATTGCATGCATTGTCTTTCCTCTCCAAGATTTGTACTTGGTGCTCCCCTACACTCTGTAAAGTCATCCTCTAAAAGCTCAGCCATCACCCTGGGGGTTTGAAGAGGAGCTAACAGACATCTGGATCCTCTCGGTTGTCTGCTTCAATATCAGATATGGGAGATTATGGAGGAGAGAAGTCCTCCACCTTCAGTGACCCTTCAGTAGTAAAACCACACTGAGACTCAGTGTCCCTCTCTATAGCATAGGCTTAACAAGCCAGAGTGAGCTGTAACGAGAATATGAGGTGAACCCCGCCATCACTGAGACACACACAGTTTCTTTGTGGCTTTCCACCCCAATTACTCCCATATATCCAAATGTCTAGTCAGCAGAGACAGAATGAAAACTGTGTCTCCAAAATCTTTGATAAACTGAATCTCACTTCGAAGCCAGATGCAAAAAAGTTTCTCGCAGCTGGTGTGAAAAGGCGCTTTGACATATTGAGCATGATATCAGAGCATTTCTGAGCTTTCTGATTTGTGACCAATTTTTAAGCAGTTATCTAAAGACTTTATTTTATTTTATTGATTTGTAATGTCCGTGGCTTATGGCCAGAAAGGTTTTTGAGCTCTACTCCTGACCTAGACTGGTGGCATTGGCCCTCTCTACATTTAAAATGACTTTTTTAGTGCAATTTGCCCAGCAGTCGTGTCTAAGGTTAAAACACGTCCTAGTGCTCACCATTCTGGTTCTGACTGCATGACTGCTTACCATCCCAAATGAAATGTGAAAGTTTGTTTACCCATTCAGCCAAGTCAGTGAGGAAGAGTCACTGAAATACAAGGGCATTTTTTATTTAAGCTAATTTGATGCAACGCTTTATCGATAAGGGTGGGATTATTCATTGGCTGTAGGTCAGGGATCTAATAATCCATCAGAGATGGGATTTGTATCCTCCCAAAGTAGAGAGCTGAGTTACAGTGCATCAAATATGCAGGATATACTTTAAGCAGCAGAATAAACTTGGTTTTTGCATGAATTTGGTTTGTACCCATACAGCACAAAGTTGCCAGTTTCCAAAAATGACTGCACCTTGTAGAGCAGAATGTAATGAGTGCACAGAGATAAGTGTTTGAATAGTGGCAGAATGTGAGCAGGGCTAACCAGCTCCGGTGTCAAGGGAGTAAGGTGCTTTTCTTCTTCAAAATGTCTGTCAAAAATCTGCTGTGTGCAATACTGAAGAGCAGTAAATAAAAATGAGTGCTGCTAAAAATTATGAGTTTAATTAGTTGAGTCATAAAATGACAGTTGGCATCTATGAATGTCTCGTTTTGACCAACGGTCCAAATTCTCAGTTACCATAGTAGACAAAGAAAATCAGAAAATACTCCCATTTGGGAAGCTTGAACCAAGACATTTGTTTATTTATTTTTACGATTTTAGTCATTTATTGATCATCATTTCATTGACTTATTATTTGAGCTCTATAATACACTCATCAGTCATTCTTACAATAGTCTTTGTTATTTGACCAAATGATCAAAATCCTTTTGGCTTACAAAATGTCTCAATATTGACATTATCCACATTAAACGTGTAGGAATAAATTGCTTTTAGGGTTTATAGTTGGAGAATATGTAGGGTGGTATAGCGTAATGTGTGAGTCTGTCACATAAGCATGTGCAGTATCATTTGTCTGTCTGTGGTCAGAGAAAGTGTCTTACCCTTCAGTATATTTCATATTTCCTATTTAGTTTCATAGAACTGCACTAATGCTATATATATTATGAAAGCAGTCAGATCAGGTTGTACAACCAAGTTGTTCCACTCCGTTCTCGTGCCTCTAGCTAGCAGATTAGTCTTAGATTTCTTGTCATGTAGAATGTAGCAGCTGCTTTTAAAGACTGCAAACAGGCCTTTTCTGTGTTGCTAATTTGGCTAATTTGGCTGTGCCATTTATATGTATCAAGGTCATTTCCCGATTGCCACAGTAGGTGGCGTATTGGACAACAGCATGTGTAAATGCATAAGTAGAGGAAGAGGCAATTACTCCTCTGGTGTGCTGCTTACCGGGAGAAGCACACAGTTTTTGACCGCCGTTTGACTGCCGGCTAACCTTTAAGCCCTTTTGTTTGTTTTATGCCAGTTACTGATGTAAGTGTGTGTATAGCAAAGCTTTAGTGATACATGGCAGTAAATAAATGCGTCTTAAGCACAAGATCGCAAATGTTTGATTGACTACATGGAGCCGTTGCATGACGACACGTCAACTACGTATCACGGTACCAGCCCCTCATAGTGGCTTAGGTTTTTGTTTTGTCGAAATCAAGTCACTACAGGCTGTACAGTGTAGAATCCAAAACACTTCTGTAGACTGCAAAACCCAAATGCTTCAGTGTTATGATAAGTCAATTGGGTGGCTTCCCCTGTTAGTACAGGCTTAGTTTACTGATGACATGCAGTAGGTCAAGCTGATAGTACATTTTAAGAAGGCTCTTAACTACTTCCACCTGTCTGTTGAGTTGAACTGATCATTACAGTTTGAATCTTACATTTTCCCCATGTGTAAGCAGGAGTTGACAATTAGTCTGATTCATGATGTTATGTATATGTCCTTGAATATTAACTCTCAATCAATGCTTTTTTTTATATGTCTTTATGTGCCAGTTTAGCGTGATTTTAAGGGTAGAGTGGAGGTCTCATTAGTTTTTCTGTGGTTTGCCCTGCCTTGTTCTTTGTCAGGTGGTTATAAAGCATTGGAACTTAACACAGATGAATCTCATGCTCATAATATGATGACCAACTCATAATAAACCATGATCATTTTTTTCACTGACTGATGACGGCTTTAAACAAATCAGATCTCATCTGCTGGTAATGAATTGTTTACATACATTTAATATTTTAAATTAATGTTTAATTTAGAATGGAGCCCTTTACAAATAAGGACTGGGATATATGTCAATAATATTATTCCTCCTGCAGAGTGAGAAGGGCTGCCAGAATTAATGGGCTGCCGGGTTTCTGTTTGTTTTGTAAATGCTGAGTAACATAGACCAAATGAGGATTAATTCAGCACAATGAACACTAATCAACATACATTCCAAAGGGGCTTTTTTTTAAAAAAGCATGTGTCTGCAGAATAGCACAACTCTTAAAATACTTCACCAGCTTTCAGATAAGAGTGTTATTGTTGGAGATATAACAGCATTGTTCTTTTACCTGAAACAACCTTTACTTATGTTTTCCTGACAAGCATTCTCTTGTGGCTGTGCAAATAATGATTGCTGTCTCTGAGAAGCAACAGTGTAAGAAGTGTTGTTATACAGTAGCAACACCTCAAAGTTGGTCGGGCATCTGACTTTGATACCGGAGACCTGTCAACTATGGTTTCTTTTAACCTTGACCTTGGTTGTTCCCTGACTTTAACCCATAGACTGTCAATAATAAATAACGGACATAGTCACAGTGATGTCACCCATTAGTTTGTGGACTGCCCGTTGGAAGCATCGAGTTCAGCGTTGAACTCGTCTCCATCTTGTGTCGACATCTTGTTTCCGATACGGGGAGCAGACCATGGCTGACCATGATCCTCAAACGGCTGAATTTGAAGGATACTACGTCATCGACATCCGCTGAAGGACTGTCCCAATGTCCAGGATCCTCCTCAGGACAGAGTCCTTCTTTTGCCCAAATTCCAAGGATGCTTGTGTGTATCCTCCGTGCGCCCCAAGTACCCGAAAAGCCTTGTGCACACCGGTCTACAGGGAGATTTAAAAGCTGCGAGCGAAGAAACAGCGACGCTGGCGGCATGATATGAATTTAAATATAGAAGTATTTTCAGTTTAATAAAAAAATCCCAGAACACATCTCCATGGTGAGTTACGCACCGCTGCTTTTATGAAACTGAATAGCGGCCACATTCAGCCAGGATCAGTGAAATATTCAGGTTTAATCCACTTTGTGGCTTTTTTTTTGTTATATCGAGAGATTGAGATTCAACCTCAGAGTATCTTCTTCCATTTCCACAAATATGAGGAAGAGTGCTGATGCCAAAGCCAAAGAAAACTGAAAACAGTGACTCCTTGGAGTGTCTATTAGTCCAACAAAACGCTGAAAACCTTTATATATATATATATATATAACTTTATTGACATGTTGCCATGGATACGCATTGCTTTGCTTCTCTCTTGATGACGGCTCGCCTTGTTAGTGACCTGTCAATCAAAGGTAGCCACGCCCCAAATCATATGATTCTTTATCATCTATATTCTTCTAAATAGGGCCATTATTTGAACTATTAACATCAAATTGTCTTGAAGAAGATTTTTTACTAGCTATTGAGACCATAGTGTTGTCCTAAAAACATTTCTGAGGTAATAAATCAAGTGAGAAGTTTTCTCATTTTGTATTGAAATGGATGCACCGGGGGCGTCCCGGTGGCTCACACTGGTAGAGCGAGTAACATTAAGGCTGAGTCCTTCCTGCGGCGGACCCGGGTTCGAATCCGGTCCCTTAGCCGCATGTCCTCCCCTCTGTCTCCCCCTTTCCATCTGTCACTATCTAATAAAGCAAAAATGCCCAAAAAAGAATATTTAAAAAAAAAAAAAAAAAATGGATGGACCGAGAAGATTTTGCAGCCGACGTCAGCGCCCCCCTGCTGGAATTTTTGGAAGAATGCAGCAAGGCACTTCCTGGTTTGCCTCACTGCTCAGACCCAGAGGTTACCGTCTGCTTTTACCATGTGGATCTTTTGACCATCTTGCCCCAACTTAAAGTTCCAGGTTGTAGGATTTAGTGGAACCTACACTGCAAAAAAGCCAACTTGTATTTTTTGGCCTAAAACAGTGATTTAATTTGGTAAAACTTGGAAATATAAATTACTGACATTTAGGGCAATAATGTAAGTTAGCACAACAAAGGAAGCCAGTTGTCTGCTCAAAAACAAGTTTGTGAGTTGTTGTTACTTATATCTTTAAGTTGGGGTTCACAACAAGAGACAATAGTTCTGCTAACTCTTATTTCTTTGTTGTGAAATTCGGTCATTAGCGAAAGCTAGCGGCTAACTGATGCTAGCGGCTAACTGACGCTAGCGGCTAACTGACACTAGCGGCGCTGCTTGTTACAGCTACAAGAGTGGCCATTAGCGTATCAATGCTAACTCAAAATTGTGGTCACAACATTAGCTGACATTTCATAGCGGCGTTACAATCGTGCCAAAGAAATTCAGAGTTGAGCAAACTCAAAAACAAAACTTAAAATATTTAGTTTAATTGTCCAACTTAAAATGTTATCGAAGTTTGTTGCCTTGAAATTTTGAGTTCACCCAACTTTTCTTTTTTTGCAGTGTAGTGCTGAGCTTGAATAATACCACTCCACTAACCCCTAACTTTCCAAGCATGTTGTTGAACCTCTTCTGGTTATGTAAAAATGAGAAATTCCCTCTCTATAGCCAGTGTTTGGTTTGTGCCTTCTGACCTACCGGAAAAACATAGCGGTGTCAATTTGACATATTGCCAAAACTGCAGAATTACAATTTCTGGGTTCGTCTGGTGATGCTATTGGGCCCAGAAAGCCACTACACCTTTCCACTCCATGACAAGAGGAGTCACACTCTCAGCTGAATGAAGCACCCTTCAAACTTCCCTCTCTCCGGCAGAAACAGTGGCTGTAATGTTTTGTAAGCATGGATTTGTATCAAACTGCAACTGTTTTGCACCACACTAATATTAGGATTCATAAGTAACAGTGTGGGCCTTGATGAGGCAGACTCATCCACTCCACAGTAGGCCGAAGCATATACGGTAAGCTAGTAGTTTAATTCAACTAACTTTTAGGTTAATTTACACAGCTAGAACTTTGTCTATTTCACCTTGGCACCTTGGTGGCAGTCAGCCAGTCAACAACAACTCATGTGCTGTCCTCTCTTTGTCCTTGTTTGTGATGGTAATTTACTTCACTCCTTTCTCCTCCTCCTCTGCCTGTCACACCATGCAAACATTTTCTGTACTGCTTGAATCACTGAAATTATTGAAAAATCAAGTAAATAGTTGTTGTCTTACACATCACGGTCTGTCACTTCAAACTTTTATGCCATAGCATGAAGTGGAACCGTAGGTGGTAAAGAGAGAAATTATGCTGGGACAATTTGAAGTTGGACAGCTTATAAAACACTTTCAAAAATGCTCTTCTCACCAAGGAAGCTTATAGATGCTGAAATGTCATTGAAAAATACTGTACAACAATACAAACAAGTTAAAGGTATACAAGACTATCTGTTTCGAGCGTTAAAGATTAAATGTCCAAGACTGTTTCTCTCTTTTCTTGACATCCAATCAAGAACACTTTATTTCATATTGTTGCTTAAGGTCTTCTCCACCAAGTCACATTTTAACAGTGAGCAGTAAGAAACATTTGGTAATCTTTGCTCACCTGCTCACCTAAAAACATCACTTACAATAGAAAACCTATTAGTGTCCCCTTTTCTTGGAAACGCTTACAAGGCCAACCACAATGCTCCACAGAGGACAAGTGAAATTACTTTTCTATTACTTGCCTTGCTATAATTGAGAGGTTTCAGTGTCTGTTTGTGTTGTTCCTTTAATAGTGGGAAACCTGTTCAGTATTCAATTGTATGTTTGTATTTTCAAGTCACTGGGTCAATTTAATAAAATATGGGAGACCGCACGCTGTGCAGGTCTACAGTATCTTTGAGCCTTTTGCATATTTTTCCAATTCAAATCTCCAAATTCCACCAAAACAAAAGCAGATGCATGGCATCATTATGCAGTTTTTGTGTCTTGCCATTGCAAAGACAGGATTTCTGTTGTGCTCGGTTTACAATTATGTTGGAAAAATCCCTGAGAGCTCTGAAGAAAGCAACAATCAGTCATTCCTGTTTCTTACAGTCAAACATTAGTGCTAAAAATGTTGAATGCTGGATACTTCTGTATTATGTGACCTTATACCCTTTTTTACTGGATAACATTTAGACACAGAGTTTGTCATCATGTTGTGCAGATTAACAGTTTTTTAACTGAAACTTAAAAGAGAATTGGGTCAAGTTGCCAACAGCTTGCATCCTATGGCAGCATATATTCAGCCTTCTTTTTAAGAAACAATTATTTTCTATGCCCATCACTCTGCAGTTTTCTCTCAAGACATTTTTTTTTTTTTACCAACAAATAGCTTTTTTAGGATATAGAAAAATCATGCAAATGCTTGCTTGCAGCTGCACAGTGAGGAATGTACAGTACACAGAAGGCACACAGTGTCGGGGACTGCTGCTTAATAAAACATAGAACTTTCATGTAATCTTTATTGGGCTGCACCAATGAAATATTAAAATGATATTCTCTTCTTTCTGTGATCATAATGTAGTTATTTAAAGACCCACGGTATTGCTTAAAGTAAAAATTAAATACTTGCTAAATAATGCAGTGTTATCCTCAAAATTAGGGTGTAATGCCTTACAGAAGAGATTAATACAACCAGAGCATCATAAATGGTGGCATTTCTGTAATAAGTTTTGCTTTGGAAGTGCTAACTGGCTTGAGAGAGGAGAAAGATGCATTTGACCATTACAGTGTTTTGCTGTGCATTAGGCCAGTGAAGGTTACCCAGAGCCATGGATTCGGTAGGATGTATTTTTATGGCGTGGGCATTAATGAGAGAGTTGACAGCTGTTATACGTTTGGGATGGCTGAGGGGCCTAATGAGCATTTTCACAGCATCTAAGATAAAGGTGCACGATTTTCAACAAAGGCCTGTATATGTTATTTGTAAATTATTCAAAAAGTGGTGTTTCAGCTGCAGCCTATTTTTAAATCCAGCCTTTAGAGAAGGTTTGCTATTAGCGAAACATGGTATTCATCCAAACTTTAATGGTGCCTGTGCCCAGTTGTTTACTAAAAATATTCTGCTCTCAGCAAGTGCCTAATTGTAGAACATTTTTACTGAGATCTGAAACCTTTGCAGCCCTTTGATCGAACCCACAGAACACTATCTCATAGTTGGTCCTTCTGAATAAGAGACATTTCATCTGCATCTTAAAGTGGACTGTACTTATGGCTGTCAAAGTGAGGGCTTTGTGAAATTGTGATGGTCCTTTTTTGTGCTATTTCCTGACATTCTCTAAGCAAAACAATTAATCAAGAAAATCACTGGCAGATTAAACAACAATGAAAACAATCATTAGCTGCAGCCCTGGCTTTGTCATTTTTATTGTCCTCACAAAATGGTTTTAAAGACCCATCACTGGCCTTTAAGCAACATCTTCTTTCTTTATGCCGTTAAAGTGCGAGTAGCTGAGGAATAATGGTGTCAAACTTCAGAGGACAAAGAGTTTACTTTGAGCTCCAACAGTGTAAAGACCGGAAAACGAGTTTTGTAAGCCAGAAATCTAACTGGTCTTATTGTTATTGATCAACAAACCCATCCACCCTTGGCAGATATATTAAGGTCATTCTGTGATATGAGGC
Organism: Centropristis striata; assembly: GCF_030273125.1. Lineage (NCBI taxonomy): Eukaryota > Metazoa > Chordata > Actinopteri > Perciformes > Serranidae > Centropristis > Centropristis striata. The sequence continues at coordinate 25,811,219 of NC_081518.1, forward strand.
AGTAAAACCTTGAAAAGCTTATTTTATAAAAGCTATGCCAGAAACCTGTCATAGCGATTTCTTGGTCACTAAATGAGGTAGATTGTTGTCCTACATGTGGAAGCATTTCATCATGGACAGGCCTATTCAAAATGTGTCCCTACAATTTTGTTATTTTTATTCTATTTTACAGTAACCTTGTATGAAATCATGTTTTTTGTTGATATTTAATCGAGTTTTCTTTATTATTAAGTTTTCTTTTTCCTATTTGTCACAAGTGTCACAATTGTACCAGTATGAATACAGAAATAGTGTTGATAAGGGTTGGGCTAGTGTCAACATTTCCAAACCTGCTTGAAATTAACTTCTTCAACTCCTTGAGGACGTCAGCATCTTTGGCCAACATTCTGTCTTTCAGAGGCTGTATCAGGCTCATTTTTTAATGTCACCGTGAAGACATTGATATCATATGGTACTAGAAGAATTAATTGGTACCAACCATGTCATGTGTAGCTTGTTAGGAAGTATTCACTAGACCATCAAAGGGATCTCTTGGCCTTTGACCTCAAGATATCTGAATGAAAATGGGCTCTGTGAGTCAAGGAGGGTAGTAGGCAGAGAAGACACAGGGTCAAATGGCGCCATATAGGGTACGACACCTGCGCAGTCTAACTGGAACTGCAGCGTTGGAGGGTTACAGCAGATGGTGCCAGAAATAAATGGATGGCTTCCGCCCAGGTGCTCATGGAATGCATTTGGCCTGACAAAACCAAGATGTTCTATGACTTTGCGCCACCTGTTGAGCCTTTTTTGCAGGTTCAGGACATTTGATTTTACTTTGCATGTGTTGGTCAAGTGAAGGCAGAAATGGAGCAGGTATGACATTTACAACCAAATGGGGGTGTAGAAATGTTTTTCTTAAAATATGATGGTACAGCTACCGACAGCAGTGCTTCAGCTAAGAGCGCTGACGTATCTTTTCATAAACTGATGTCACAGGACAATTTGGAGACCCTCATGCTGATGGAGATGGAGATAGATAACTAATAACCTAACCTAATAACTAATAACCTTTATTATTATATACTGTGGTTGTGCAGTGCTTTACTGGATTGTGCGCTGTGGCTGTGCAGTGCTCTTTTCATGTTGTGGAGTTGTTGTATTATCATTAGGGTTGACACTTTCAACCCTTTGTATTTATGCTGAATGTGCCTTTTATTGAAGTGTATCATTTCTTGGCACAAAGCGCTTTCTTGCTCTCAGATTGTGTTAAAATGTGTTGGTATAGTCAGCGAATGTAGTGATTATAGTGTGTGTTGTTTGAGTGCACGTTCTGTGCTGTGTTGTCTTCTAGTCCTCCTTCACTTATAGGCATGGTATGTAACCCATTACACATGGCTCATTTTTGCTGACACCACGGGGGCTGTATACATCACTTGCTAAACAATAACAAATGAAGCAAATCAAAAAGGGTCTACAAATCCAGTATAAGTCCAATGCTGATATAATAGATTCAGTTAAATGAAAATAAATAAATACATTGTTTTATGTGTTTTTGTTGAGTTGTTTAGATGACAAATATGAAACACACACATAGAACATTCAAAAAATTGGAATAACAGAAGTTTCTCCCATTTTTCCCATCTTGACAGTCAAAATGTACCATAAAGGAATTTGCTCTGTGCTTCTAATTATTCTAATCACTTATATTGTCACATACAGTAGTACACAGCACAAGGTAAAGAAATATCTGCATCAAGGAATTGGAAGCAGTGTGCAGCCACTGTACAGGGCCTGGGGACCTTCTGTGTAAACTGCAGTGCATAATAAAGTAGCCAATACAATACTTTGTCTCTGCCAATATTCATGTTTTGTAAATTGAATACTGTCAATCAAATAACTTTAGCCCAGTTTGTATTCACTCTCTACTGGGTTTGACTTTCATTTTGATGGATGAGATTTCTGATGGTAACCATGGTAGAATAAGACATGGTCTCCCAGTCGGATAGGGAGATCATGGTTCTGCAGTGACTTGGCCAAACATTTAGCCATTGCGGTGCAACCACATTTAATGCCCTGCACGACTCGAAAAGGATGTGGTCTCATTATTTGGGCCTCCAGAAGTGTCTAAAATACAGAATATTTTTATTTTGTCTTCATCCTTTATCAGGGTTTACATAGCATTAATATTTATAGTTTGTTTATTTACAACATGTGATTGATTTGTTTGTCCTTGCAAGTCCAATGTCTTGAGCATGATTGAATCTATCGTCCTTTTCTTTGGACATGTGAGTTACATGTTTGTTGATCCATGATAATATAATCAAATCAATGCGTATCATGACACACGCATCATTCATTTTCTTTCCCAACATGCCATGAATGTCAGTTGGTGCCATTTTTCAGGCGGATTCTGGTAGTCTGATCTAAGCCAGGAGGTTTGACTGTAGCTACCTCAAGCCATCAATTACTCTTTACGTTTAAAAGTATAGTTAAAGAAATGTCACTTAAAAGTAAAGAGCGACAGAAAGTTAATGGCTCAGGATGCAGCTCAGCAGGATCAACTGTACCATGGTGGACTGGGACAGCGGCAGAGGAAAGAACTTAACAGCTTCCCAACTATTCAATTTATTACCTGGATGAAAGGCAAACTGACATGGACTGGAGAAGGTTCTTCAGGCGGGTAGTGAAGGGTGAAACCGACACTATCTGCAGAGAGGGAGAAAAGCGGGGTGAAAGCCACTGCCTCAGCCAAGAATACCAAGTGTGTATCTTAAGTTGACCCAAGGAAGCAGCACAAATTCCTAGAAACCACTGTAGCGACAATGCTTGGGCAGGCTGGACATTTTACGGCTGTCTGCAGTGTGCACACTTGAGAGCTGGCTGTTCCTGGAGAGATGGGGTGGTTGAAGCAACAATGAAGAGGAGAGCCAGCTCCGAAAACTTGGAGAAAGAGGACTGAGGGCAATCATGACTGCAGATGGTTGACAGCACTGTCTGTGGTCATTTCTTCAGTAAAAGCTCGAAGCCATCAACAACTCAAATGCTCCAGAGTCGTTTTAATGATCAGTGAGAGTGATCTGTGGAACAAGCATGTGACTCTGACACAAGCACTCAGCTCTCCTAGATAGAAAAACAGCAGAAATTCCCCTGAGCTCCACTAACTTGACAGTGAAAAAACAAAGTCGTTATAGAAGAAGACATTGCAGATGTATAGTGTGGTCATTCTTACAGTTTTCTATGCACTGCCCTGTCAAAGTAAAAGATCACAATGTATGACAGTGCAACTTAGTTGAATATGCTCAGGTCAGTGCAGCCTGAAGAGAGCACAGTTCTCCACTGTTCTTTGCCTCTGTTACTATTTTTAGGTCTTCAGACGGACATTGTGTGGCTGTGGCTCTGACAGGAATGAGGCCATCCGAATGCAGGGAATGAACCTGTGCCAACTGCCAGGAGTCTCACCCCCTCTGCATATTCATTGTCCAAAACCTAACATCTGGGACATTTCCCTGTCAGGCTGATTTCCACACTCTAATGCGTAATGCGCCACTTTAATCAAATGATTTGCGCGTCTCTCTGTCCCTGTGAACCATTATCCGAAAGGCCAAGTGACAAATTAGGGGAATGCCAGACAGGGTATGGGACATGACAGAGATTTGGCTGAAGTGTGGGTGTGTGCGATACTTTGAAAATAAATTGAATGACATTGTAACAATTTAAGTTTTGATGGATATACACATTACTGTGCAAGTGTGTGTCTGTGTTGTGGAGATGCGATCCCAAACCCGCTGGGAATTGGAATCCACTGGCACATTTGTCCACAGCTGCTTTTGTTCTAGCACTGTGTGCAAGCATGATGTGCAATCCTCTGCATCCCATACTACTCTTCTTATTACTCTTTATATAGTAGCTGTTTGATTGGTTGGCAGGTGTCCACTCTCATCGTGCAATATAACTCCTGTTGACAGTTAAACCAGCGTTCTGAATCAGTGGACAACAGTTCTGGCTGCAGTGAGGCTGACTCTCACTGATCAAACACACAGACTCACATAACACAAACTTTTGAAGGAAAAGAAGATATTTCGGGAAAATAGATTTATCCACTTTTTCACCTAGAGCAAAATGAGAATATTGAAGGTGGCAGATTTTGTCACATTTCAACAGAGCCAGACTTCAGACAGTCTGTTTCACCATGTTTTTGCTGATTTTAGTAAGAGGTGTCTGATGGTAGCACCATATTTACCGTACAGGCATGAGAGTGCTCTCAATGGGCTTCATATACCTGTTTCCCTATTTTTCCCCCCTGAAATTTGTTTTCTGAACTGTTAATACCTGTGTTCAAGGATGCGGATGGCACACCAAGCTCCCAACAACATAACATAACAAAACAGAAAAAACATCAGTACTTCTGAAGTTGAGGTATTTCTGCATTTCATGAAAATAAAATGTATATTCAGTTGTGGATATAAAATATATATGCCATATAGCTCATGTGGTAGACCCTGCTCCCCATGTGCTGAGGCTAAGTATATATTTATATACTTATACTGCAGTGGCCCGGGTTCAATCCTCACCCATGGCTGTTTGTTTCATGTCATCAGCTCTCTCTCTCTCAACTTTTGTCCTGTCTGTCTCCACAAGTACTATCCAGTAAAGTATGAAAAGCTCCCAAAATGATTTTAAAAACTAAACCAGCCGACTTTATGCCTGTAAAAAAACATGATTGATCTCTAATTATTGGATGCTATGGTTCTCAATTAACATAACTGATGTGAATTTAAGTGTTTACTTAATTCAAAAGACCATGCTGCTTTATGAAATTCTGGAAACAATTCTTTAAAAAAATTAGAGAAATATTATTGTTATTTAAATCCTCTAATACAGCTGTATAATTGAACAATACCTAAGCCTTCTTACCTCCAGAACAAATCCCAAATAAGAAAACATTGGTGAATGTCTTAGTGGGGTTTAAGATGAAATTTCTTGGTTTGTAATGAGGCCCGATCTTCCCATCTGACAACAACATGGATATTATCAAAAACAAATGTATTTATTAATTCTACATTGCAAGTTAAAGTGACAGTCAAAATATATCTTTATATGTAAACTTTTTTTAAAAATGACTGCAAAAAGTAAGATGATTCCTCCTTCACAAAGAAGACTAGCTGCCGTCATCTTATGCCAATAATGACAGATATTCCCTGTGGAAAAGATATTTTAGGATTCATAGAAATTTCTTTAACCACATCTGTAGCATAAAATCCACCATTTGACTCTTTTTCTTTTTCTTATTCTGTGAACACTCAAAATTATTGGAGCCAAAATATAACACAGGAACAGTGTTACTTTGTTTCTGCAATCAATTATAACTGCAAGATTGCCAGTAACTTAGATACATTTATGCAAAAACATTGTGCCACCCATGTTTCTTTATGTTGATGTGTATTGAATGAAAGTAGAGGCCTAATATTTGCACAAACCTTGATGGAACAACATATCTTTGTACCTGCCAACCCCCGTGAAGAGCAGGTGTGTTGCACATCTCCATGTTAAAAATTATGATTGCTTTGCTCAGACTCACTGTGATAAATTCAGTTAGATGTAACTCATCAGATTCATAGCACAGCTCAATGCGTCATACGTGCATTGTTCCAGATTGAGACACAGCATTGCTGAAAATTGTAGTAGATTTTACTGTCCTCTTGGGGGTTTTTATTGTTAGATAATCACTGTCACATCACTGTAACATTATTTTAAGAATGTCCTTAGCATGGTAATTACACAAAAATAACATTGCCTCAGAGCTGCTGTTGTTGACTCTTTTTAATTAATAATGGCTTCTGTGCCTGGTTCACTGAACCATGTATGTATAGATGTTAATTAGGTATTTGTTTTGTGAACAGACTTTACTGGAAAAAGGGGATTTAATGTCATATTCTTCACGATATGATATTGAAATTGGGAACTAAAATGTGGTCGTCACTATATTCAATCTATTGTATTTGTTTGACATTTAAATAAATCCGTGCAAGTCAATTATAACTTAATTGCACTGGTTTGGATGATGGGGGGGGGTTACTCAGATGCATTGTTTTAAATCTTTTGATAAGTAATAATTACCTCTTCAATCGCAATATAATTGTTTGTGAAGCTACAAAGATTCTAGCAGCAGATCTAAAGAAAAAGTCTACTCCTGAGAAACCTTCCATCCGAGCTGAAAAAAGATGAGTTTCTCACTGACTATTCACTGTGCCACATGTACCAAGTTAGTAGCAATTTTCTACTGAGGGGCTGTAATATGCGATTAGCTCCACTACTGTAAGTATTTCATGGGTCTGTGGCCTTTTGGTTAAAAGTACAGTACTTGGTGAGCTGAAAATGAAAAGCAGCAGAACCAGTAGCAACCTCAACTTAAAATTTGGTCCTTTTTTATGGTTGTTGTGAAGGATAGGAAAAGTTCAGTTAAGCCTTTCTGCTTGTAATGCAAAACTGGGACACTTGAACTGACCTCAGACTTATCAAAAAAAAAAGAAAAGTAAATTGTATACTGTCCTGTATGAGAAAACCACCCCATCGTTTGTACAAGTAGCTCATTGGCTTGGGCAGTATGTATAAGATGTATTTAGGTAATGTGTTGTGTTGTGCACAATACCAAAACTTAGTCTCTGCTGGTGAAACAAGCAGCTGAGCTGAGAAAGATGGTGAAAGCCCCTGTCCCTGTTTGGGAGTATTTTGGATTTAGTACTGCTGTTTTTCCTGTGATTTTTTACTTATTTTTGCAAAATGAATGGACTGCTAGTGGGTAAAAAAAAAACCTAGCCAGCCTGTCTGAATTTTCAGGACAGTACAATAGATACGGCCCAATTTTATGTTTATTGTTCGGGCAACTTCTTGTGGCCGTATTAATTATAACAGGAGCAAAGGCGGAAGTCAGGTGACGCAGTATGAAGAACGACAAAGCACATGTGGGAGGGAAGTCTGGGTAAATCCAAACCTAACCAAACTGTTTCACAACGTTAACCACAACTTTAAAACTACAACTGCTACGCTGATTTAGGAAATACTCCTGTGGATTGGGAAAAAAATACCTATGTGGACTTATTTGTTGGAGGACTTGTTGGTAAATTGTACTGTAAATTGGATGATACACATGGACGAGAGCACATTGCTCAGAGTTAAACACTCCTGCTGTGGTACAGTGTGTGTGACGACAGCTAAGATGCAGAGTCAGCATGAGGCTGAAGTTGAATCATTGAGAGATATATAGCCTGATCTAATTTGTAAATTAGGATTGATGCTTTAATTGCAAAATAATATTAACCTCCAGAACACACTGAATACTGCAAGGTAATAGAAATATGAAAGTCTCCATTAGTGGGAATTCAATTGGAAAATTAAGGCATGGCTCTTTTTTCAGTAACACAGCAGAGAGACCAGTGACCTGATGCTTTCCAGGAACCAATCTTAGCTCATGATGTTGGACTTACTGTAATCTACACCCAAGAGTAGTCCCAGATAGTGAGCACCATGCAGTCCATCTAAAAAGGAAATGGCAAGCTGATAGTCCCCTATCAAATACATGGCAGTGGTCATAATAACAGGTTTTCTGCTGTAATCTGCCAGTGCACTAGTCACTGCACACTGACAGTCACATTTTATGCAGCTGATTTCTGCTGGGATACAACTAAGAAGTCTTTTGCCGTTCATAGCCAAACAGCACACGGACAGATTCACCAATGTTGCCCTCATGCCCTTTTACTCTTGTAAGCCACAAACCTGTCTCATTTACCACTCCCTCATGCTCCCACTACCTCTCTGTCTTTTATTCCACCACGATGTTTGACCTTTGTCACCCTCTTGTCATTATTCAGCTGTGTGCTAACAACCAGTATGTGAGCTTGAATAGGGATGGTGTTTTCATCGGTTGAAGGCTGAGCATCAGATGATATCAGGATGGTGGAAAGATTGACTCTAGTTGGTGCTGCGTGTATACCTTCTGAAGGGATGTTTATTCTGCCTTTTGGACTGAAAAATAGTGCTGCCTCAGTTAGATGCTTTGTTGATAATCAAATCAGATCATATGATGTGCACTTTGTCTCCAGGGCAACAAACAGGACTGCCTTCTGCTATCAGTAAATAATATCTTGCTCTGCAACTTTGTCTTATCAGAAAATGTTTTTGCATGCTTACATTTTGTGGGAGTCTGGGATCTTTTACCAGCATTTGTTCTCCCTCCTTTTACATTTTGGTTTCAACTGTCTTGCCTGCTTACTAAACACCTCCTTTTTTGTGATTAGACAAAGGAGTTCTAGTCCTTCCCATGGGTAGTCTTCTAAAAAGCTGCACCTCTCTCAAATGTATTATTCTTGACTTTGCCTTAATATATCTTAATGCTACTACAATTATGACCATTCTTTTTAGCTTTATCAGTGCTAAAGTTGCAGTGAAACATCAGTTAAACCGTCTGGAAGTTACATATTTCAGAGTGAGACTAAATATGTGATTGGGTTTCGTTATAGAGTCAAAGACATTTTAAATACAATCCACACGTCCAATCTGCTCTGCTAATTACTCCAACCCACAAGCAAACAGTCACAAGACCTGTTTGAGAGAAACCATTTTGCCATGTTATGGCAGGTAAAACACTGGTGATTGCATGCAACGGAGTGATTGCAAACACTTCAAAACCATTAACTATAGCTGATTCTAGTCTAGCCACTCTGCTCCAAGCATCATGTTTTTCTCTCGAACAAGCTTGTGACACGATCTTATTCATTTTCTGCCTTGGAACCGTTATTTCTCCCTGCTCCTTCTTGTGTCATGTAACAAGCTCCATGGTAACGCTTTGAAAGGTGAGCTGCAAGCAAGTTCAAACAGATTGAACTTTTGCAACAAGTTTGAGTCCAAGGGCAGCATAGCGGTGAGCTCAGTGTCACATCTCTCCTCTTGGGAAAACAACTACCGTCTCGTTGTTGGCAGCTTCATACAAGGCAGTTACTGGGCTGTTCAAGTGTATGCGAGTCAGTGGGCTCCATTTTTGTAATGATGCATGGTGCGTGATGGAGATTTATGCCAGTTAAATGGCATATTCATCAGACACAGTGAGGGGCTTGTTTTATAATCTTGCCTGCACCTGTTTGGAATTAGTAAGTCACCTTGAACTTACGTGTGCCAAAACACACAGACCGGTGATTCAGTATTGTGGTCAAACAGTACAGTACAATTTTGGTACCAAGCATTACCATGCTGCACTTCATCACCTGCTTGCTCAAGTGACGCCAAAGACACCGGCAACAGTCACGTTCTGTGCTATCATTCTGTCTCTTCCAAGCAATTTGCACAAGAACACATCCTACCTAATGCCTAATGAGGTTTTGCTGTAGACGTGTTGGTCAAAGTGACTTTGACATCAATTTCACAGGCAGGAAAAATAACCAAGAACATCAGCCAATAGTGGGACATGCAGCACACATGGTAATTGTCGATAGTGCTCTGTTCCATGTCTCTAAAAAAACAAGCATAAGCAGGAAATTATGTGACAAAATTGACTGTGGTATTTCTGCCTCATGTTATTTGTCTGTTGTCACTATTAAGACCATGTTGCTCTTTTTCCTGATGGGCTGAAAAGCTATTTGATTACCATTATGCGTCATTCCTAAGTGTCTTAACGTTGCCAAAAGCTGAAAACTTTTTGTTGGTTTTATCTGAAATCGTAAACAGTTTTTTTTATTGGAATGGAAAGGTAGTTTATAAATTCTTGAATTGGGGAAAAAAACAAAACAGAAGGCAGTTTCATGATTGCTCACGCACATTTAAATGGATAAACTTTACATTAATATATTAATTTGGTAGGGAAGTGGCACAACTCTTACACTATAAAATCAGACTATATCCACTGATAATGGAGTCACCTTAACCATACCACAAAACTGTTGCAGCATGTCTCTCATATGTCTGTGGGCACCACCTGCTTTTTAGACTTCATTTTGATCTTTCTTTTTTCAGAGGAGTAGTTATAAAGTTACAAGTAATAATTTCCAACACCTCTCCCCATTCCAAACCCATCATTCCTCCCAAGGCCAACATTCATAACAGCGTCGCATTCTCAACAATCAACCCATCATTCAGTCTACAAGATTGCCAGAAAATGCACGATCATCAGTGTTTGTGTCAATATTAAATCAAAGAATCAGAAGAGATTAAATGTTTCCTTACCTATGTCCAGACCTTTTAAGGGTAGAAATGGGTGCAATGAAACAGCTTCATGGCGGTCCAGCAGTGGCAGAAAGTAAGAGAGAATCAGACAGAGGGTGTCAGAGAAACCGTGATAGAGTGGTGGAAGCTCGGCAGACAAGATGTACCAGAGTGAAGCAGCTCAAGGGTGGCAGGCCTGCTGCCTGTGCCAGGCTTAAACTAGGTCCTGAAACAAGATGCCTATGTGTGCTTGCTAGATTTTTCTGAGCCCATGAGGGACTTTCAATCAATTCTAAACAGTGTTACTCTGATATATTCAAAAAGCAGATCATTTACCAGCATATAGGAAATGATAGAATATGATTTTTTTTTCTATTTTGAATGACCACCTATGAAGAAACATATTACTTATTGCAAGCCCATTGAAATGTCACTGTAACCCTTGACTTGAAGCTTTTGAACATTTGTCAAAGGTACCCTGTGGAGCTTTTGACAGAGAGCAGTGCTTTCACCGGAGGTTTTATAAGTTGGCTTCTGTTTTGTTGGTTCATGTGCACACATAAGCACACACATGACCTGATACATATTCCTGCCAACAGTTTCACACTATTTTACTGATCTACTGGTGGTGTTAACGCTCCAAGGATTAGCAGAATGCCAGCAAAGGCATTAAAGAATAACACTGCCAGCAAGTAAACACAGATTGGCTGATATGTTTTTTAAAACATGAAATGCACTCAGTACATGTATTGGTTGTTCATTACTTCAAGGATACAATAAATACATGACATTGAATCTAAATAGAAAGTTTGTTTACAAGAAAACTTCACAGTGTCACACATATTAAAATATGACCCTGATTATAATAAACATCAGTTTTTACTACTCTGCTTTTGTGTAAAGAGGTTTTGTTACTGAGAAAGGCTTCTAATACGATTAGATTTTATAGATATTAAATGCTGCACTTAAAGAAGAAAATAAAAAAATTAACCATTATTTAAATTTTTACAAAATATCATAACATACCACCACAACAATACTGATGTATGAGTACAGAACAATATCCAATTCCTATCTGGCTCTCTGCCTCCAGTGGCAGCTTTAGTAGCACTCCACAAACACGTATTACAGCAATGGAGGAGCATACACACCATGTCCCACACACAATTCATTGCTTGGCAAAGCAGTGGTTGTTGACATTCTCATCTGTAGAGTTCAACGAGATTGTTGTTGTACTCACCTGCCTGAACGTCATTCTGAGCCGGCTTGTGCACCCAGAAGTCCTCCCCAGTGTGATCCAGGTTCAACAGCTCTGCTCGCTCATTCCCAAAGTGTGATGTGAGAAGTGTGTGTGTGTGTGTGTGTAGGCTTGTTTAGTTTGGGTCACACCATCATGCATCAAATGAGTGATTAAGGTGGAGACAACTTTTGTTTTCACTATTGAAAGATGCAATAATAACCCACAAGGATGTGATCCTTAATTTTATTGCATTGTTGTGCATTTGTTCTGTCCGTATAATGTAGGATTCTTTTTCAGAAACAAATCTTGCTACTCCGATCAGTCAAGGAAATATTTGATTTCTGCAACTTTCTTGCCTCTCCTGGACTATGGTGATCTGCTTTTATGAATGCAACTAATCACAGCCTAAAGAAGTTGGACTGTGTTTATCATTTTGCTCTGCATTTCATTACTGGCTGTGAAAATCACACACATCATTGTACTTTGTATGCCACGGCTGAAATGCAGTCTTTGTATGTTCGCAGGCTCTCTCACTGGTTAGTTTTTATCTAGAAATCTATTCTTGGGCTGCTTCCCCCATATCTGTGTACATACATGTGTCAAACCAAACTAAACATGGTCTACGCTCTCAAAATATTGTACAGATGCTGGTGCCAAGAGTAAGAACTGAGTTAGGTAAGAAAGCTTATAGTTACGCCACCCCTTTATCATGGAATAATTTGCAAAAGGACTTGAAACTGTCTGAACTGATCACAATCAGTGAATTCAAATCAATTTTAAAGGACAAAGAAATTGCTTCCCTGTGACTTCTCCATATAAGTCGGTTACTAAGGCTCACTCAGTGTTGTTGTGATGGCTATTATTGTATTTAATTGTTTATGATAACTGTGTTTAATGTTGTAACTTGTCTCTTTTTTTATGCCGCTTTCTTGGCCAGGTCTCTCTTGAAAACGTTTTTTTTTAATCTGAATGAGGCTTTTACCCGTTGAAATAAAGGATATATATATGTTACCCGGATGCAACAGCCATTCCACTCCCCTCCCACACCCTGACACTTGCCATGTGAACGTAAACGTGTCTCTTCCAGAGTGTCAGCTGATAACAGTGTCACCTCTATCAAGTTGTCCTCCTGCATACAAAGACACACCTTCCACTAACGGTCTGCTGCAGCTGTTAATGACAATACAAGTGTAAATTATTTATATTTTTATTTTAAAAAAACATACACCCAATCCATTTCAATACGCAGTTGACACATATGCTATGAAAACACGTGAAAACGGCAAACCTTCACCATGGGTGACTTCTTGCCTTTCACCCATGTATCGCTGCAACAAGTTCTCCAACATAACCTGCAGAAGAGGTCGTGTTCACTACAATGGCAGGCTTTAAAAATAGCACACACATACAGTCCGCGGTTGTAAAAAGGACTGCAGTTTCTGTGGATTTATGTTGTAAAACCACTGACCTTAGGTTTAGGGCAAAACACTTCTGGTAAGGCGTTATAAAAGATAGTTCAAACAGTAAATAAATGTACGTAAATGCTCATGTGACTGCTGCAAGTTACGTTAAAAAAAAGTAACGTTTCGTTCAAAAATGTGATTCACGTAACTTAGGTAAACAACATAACTTAAGTTAAAAATGGTTTTCTTTTGTTTTCACACGGGACGCAAACCCTGCTCTCCTAGCTGTAATGCCTTGGTCGATTGTTTGACCCATCCACCACCCCAACCTCATACTGAGTGTGGGAATGCCCTTTTAAACTTCACATGGCTCACAATCACTACCACGTCAGCAAGATGGAGGCAGGCGCATTACAGCGGACGGTGAAATACGGAGACATAACTTGTTTTTTCGCTGCCTGTACACACGAGCCATATTGACGTTTTTGACGGGAGAACAGGCTGATCCCTAGCAATTACTGATATTGGACAACTCTGCACCTTACAATTTAAAGGAAAATTACGTATGTTTGAATCTGCCAGATTTCCCATAAATGTAGCTATTGCGGGTTGTGCTAACTTTGCATTCATCACCTCCGTTGTAGAGATTTGGGAAAACTAAGATTCATACAAAACAACATGTATAGGAATCTACATCCCAACACTTTTGCCTTCAGAGATTGTTGGATAACGTGACCTGCTTATATTCCAAAATAACTTTGCAGCTAGATTTTCAATATCTGGACAATTTGTCCACAGCAGCCTTTTAGAAGTTTCAGGATCCAGCACTTAAGCATAAACATAACCAAGGGGGGTTTTACAGTTGATCCTTTTTGAAAGAATGAATTCATTGTTAGTTTTCGTCTCTTCAGGGATATTGCTGTTAATAATAAAAAGAAGAAAATAACACCAGTCTTTTCCTTTTAAGAGTAGCTCTACATATTTAAAGGGTGCTTGTAAAATTCTGTCACAACTCCTTTCTTCTTTGTCCTTTCTTCTCTTTTATTTCCCTCAAAGACTCTCTCGTCAGCTGTATCAAATGATGCTTTGTTTACTTGTAGTTTATTGACACTTCCATTCTGATCCGTCTGATCTTACTCTCTGATGCCTTTCTCCGATGCATTTTGCAGCTGTCTCTCCTCCACACTACAACTGTTTGCTGTCGCTTACACCACTTTGGTTCTGATGTTGCCTTTTTTGTTTTTGTGAACTCCACACCTTTCTTCTCCTGAGTCATATACAGTATGACATCCTCCGACATGCTCCATCTTATCTGTTCTGCTCTCAGCTCTTCCTTTTAGACTGTCTAGTGCTGTTTCCGTACCGGTTTCACCGTTCCCTTTTGTCAGTTGCCCTAGGCCATTTTACTCTCGATGTTTCTGCCCGCTGGTCTTTTCCTTCTTTGGCTGCTTGAACTCTTGACCCTGCAGACCCACCATTTTCACGTTTGAGTCTACCGCTTGGTTTGCAATATGTCACTTGACTTAAATGGATTGTATTTTTGACTTCTCAAGAGGTGCTGATCAATGTGAGGTCCCTGTTTTAACTTTGTCAAGTGCCTCTTTATCCTTACTGTGTTTTTCAAATCTCCTCAAGCTGTTATTTTTAACATTATTTATATATTTAATGTTTTTTCTCTCTACTACAGTTTTCCAGCCTTGTGTTCATGCTCATATCTTCATCTCATTTGTCATCCCACAATTCTACAATGTCATTTAGCAGACGCTTTTATCCAAAGTGACGTACAAATGAGAGTTAATACAACATACTTCTGCAGTTAACAGGGGTACATGGAAATATTATGGTGTAACTTCATTCATTTAAACACATTTAGATAACAATTTCATTAGAATATAAGGTAACAGTTTATAATAACCATCATGTCACCCAAATGCAGCAACTGTTGCAACTGTCTAATAGCCATCCAACTAATCTTTATAGACAATTTACAATAATTAACCATTGACACCATCTATGTAATGTTTAAAGATGTCTTAATGGTTTACAAATCATTTGGTATTCACTAACACATATGCAATGCAAAAGTAAAAACAATACATTGTTAAAACTACAAATTATAGCATTACTAATAATTTGTAAACATAATAATTAGCAAGTAAGAGGAGGTTACCTGTAAAATGATCTAAAGCTTAATTAATTTATCATTCACTTATGATGGTTATTATTAAAATTTTAAAGAAATGTCCATATATTCTATATCCATCATTTAACATATAGAAATTGAGAGTGCACGAAAAGCACTTCAAAATTGAGCATGGAACGTCTGAGTACTTTAAAAAAAAGTAGCTAAAAAAAGGGCGGGTCGCCAGGACGCTGTGGGCGTCGGAGGCATGTCCCCACCTCCATGTCTCCAGCGCCCGCTGGTCGGTGTTGGCAAAAGGGCCTTTCTGTGTGGAGTTTGCCTGTTCTCTGCTTGTCCCCCGACCATTGCATGTAACAAAAACATGCAATGATCCTTGTCGCTATAGTGCCTCCCTCTGATCGGTCGGGGCGCCTGATGGGAGGGAGAGAAACCGATGGGAATAACGTGATCCTCCACGCGCTACGTCCTACCGGGGAAACTCCCCCTGTCACGGAGGAAGGATGAGTTCTCTCCCCAGACTGACAGGGACGAGGTGGCACCCAGGATCATGATATAGGCAGTTAAGAGTAATAGCTAATAATCTATGAATACAGTTACAATACAGTTAATTGTATAAAAAAGTATGAACAATTTTGTGGTTGGGAGACACTGCTGCAAGTCATTCTATAGCTGACAAATTCTCACATTTATAATGTTCATATAGTTCTGAGGGGATGCAGCATGTTGAACCGGCCTTGCATACAGCTCTCATGGGTAGCAAGCCCATTACATCCTCAGTTGGGTCTTTAACCTCCCATCAGCTATTACTATTGTTATTGTTGTTGCATGGTCTTTCAACAGCTGTCAGCAGCAATATTCACAGCAGTCATTAGAGGAATCTCACTGAGACAATTGAACACAGGATCTGAATTGAATAAACAACGTGCTTTACACCATGGGGCGGAACCACGGCTCTGATGTTTGAAACTTGAGCCGAGATCATCAGTTAAGTTGATGATGGACTTCCTATGAAGGAATTGCTGACTGTAACTTTTTAGTCAAACTGATATAGTGTCACATAAGAAGGGGGAAAAGATTAGAGGCAAGAATAACTGTTGACAGTGACAGGGATGCAAAATGCTGAGTAAAACCAACAGATGTGAGAGGAGCAAAAAATAGTGCACCATCAGGCTTCCTTTAAATAAATTTAAAGAAAATCTATATTGAATAACCAGGGTGCATAAGGATAAGTGTTAACTGGGTGTTGGCCTGCTTTCCCGTTGAACAGTCCATGGCAGTATTTCAAATGTTGGGAGGCTGAGTTTAGGCATATTGCATAAATTTGAAACATATAGTAATGCCAAGCCTGGAATGCACTTGGCACTAACAGTTGTACCACTTGGGGAAATACCGTACCACTTTTTAATGATATGCATTAGTTACAGTTAAGCCAAGTTTCAGTTTATGCTCCAGAGCCTCTTCTGTACAAAATAATCTCATTCATCCAGGTAATGTAAAGTCCAACTAAAATGATCCACTGGACTTTTGTTGAGAAAGAGAGCTGTTTATCCAATTGGCTTCCTCCTAATGGCAGGCTGGACCACCAGTATTTATGCTGTTGGGACACATCCTGATTCCCCCTGTGTTAAAAAACCTAATTGATGCCATCTGTTTCGAAGACGCCAACATTTGAGCACCTTCTTACTGTGATGTCCCCTCTGTGATATGTTGGAGAAATGCCTAGGCAGAGATTTTATCGCAGCATTTGAGAGCCATTTACAGAATGCCTATGAGTTTTACATTTCCTAGTAATATGGCACAAAACAAAACTGGCTCAGTGGGACAGCTCAGCTGTATCTAGACTGTTGTGAAATTAGATCTGCTGTCCTTCGGGCAACCGGGATTCTGTGCAGCAATTGAGCATGTTTTAGGGCAGTTGGCCATTGGAGGTGTTTTCTCCCTAACGACATCGCCTTCCTGCAGAAATTGGAGCAGTGCGTTGTAATATAACTCCAATGTAAGAAGCTGCAGAAGGAGATTTCTGTCCTACTGCGTACTTCCCCATTACCTCAGGTCATCAAGAGGCCAACCAAAGAATAATCCATCTGTGGTGTTATGTGTTCCGTCTTTTTAGGACCTAGAAACATGACCGATCATGCTTTTTGTCTTTTTTTTGCAAACATTGGAAATCTCCAACAAAATAGCAGCTTCTGTTCAAGTTTCCAACCCTGTCTCCTAGATACTACTCTTACATACCACTAATTTGCAGCAGTAAATACATTTAGGAAGAAATGTAACTGAAAAAAGACTAAGCGTGGTGTGATGGCATCGGCTCACTGAACATCTGATGTGGACATTTAAACATGGGATTAGGTTGGATGGATGGATAATTTTTTCTATGTAACAAAATATGATTGATTATATATTACTGATCTGACGAGTATCAAGCAAATAATAACAGTGTTATTAATAAATTAGGGTTACTAATTTAGGTTACTCTTTTAACTTACTTTAATTAATTGATAATTACATTAATGCATTCGTATTGTGGGTTTTCATTTACTTAAAACATAGGAATACGTTCAGGAATCTACCATAAGATAACAAAACAATTTCTTCCAAACAATGCATGCCATATCAATCAACAAAATTAAGCATTGTAAGGTAAAAAAACATAAAGAACATTTCACATCCATTCTCTTTGTTCTTGCTGGTGCCTTGGAGGTAAATTAGAGGGAAGTCACAGGCCTGAAGGGCTGAGCTATATAGGCTTGGGAGGAGTGGCCAACTCACGAGTGATAGTGGAGTCTTTGTCAACATAATGAGGATGCATTTTTAATAATTGAATATGCAGAACATTCACTGACAGTATATACAATATAGCAACAGATTGTTTTATCAATGTGTTTGGCACTTGCAGCAGGAAAAAAACAAGTGACTGAAAAGATCCAGATATAATGTAGCTTGTGTAACTTTTGCCTTGGCTGCTTGCCACATCCAAAGACTAACTTCCCCATTTGCCCAGTTCTCAGCTAACTACATGTGCAATATCACTGTCATAAGCAGCTGACATGACAGACAGGCCTCACAGCCTGTAAGGTGACAAAACATTCCCTCTGGAAATCTCATTTACTAACCTCATCTGAACTGGACAGGTGGGATGACTGTAGCGCCTTTTGCCATTTTGCTTCTTTGCATCAAAAATAGGATTTTTTCCAAGTTTTCCACCGGTGGCAAACACAGCCTCCCTCACTCATTACCTCAACCACCTTTTTAAAAAGGTCAGTGTCTAGAAACTTGGTGGTTGGTATCTAATCCTTCCATAATGTTTGAAAGTAGGTGTGTGTCTCCATGCATCTCTATCCCAGCCCTACAAAAGAGTTTGTTGGTGAGTTAGTGGTGCACAGCAATCATAGTAATGCACAGAGCTGACTGAAAACCCGCCAGAGGCTGTAAACTTTTGCGGTGATAAACCCAGGTGAGACACATTCCGATTTGCGCTGTACACATATCCAAAGAAAGCTCCTGAAACCTGAATAATACTGGCATATGTCCCACATGTAAAGAAAATAAAAAGCTACATTCTGAAAGCCTTGTTCTGAGTACCCAAATTGAATATGATGTTTGCATGATCGTTTTCAATACTGTCATATTCAGAATAATAGTGAACTATTAATACGCCTGCAAATGTAGTCAATGCACCATCCATTCTGAACACCTTCCTACAACTTGCATGCAGTACCACAGCATTCTTTCACTGGAGAAAAACATTGCAAATGAACATACACCTGACAGCAATTACATTTCCTGCAAAACTTATTTGGCACAACAAATTAGTAGTATATAGGCATAATTTTGGGGAGACGGGGCTGGAGTGACAGATGATTTCACCAGGCTGGTCTGACTGACACTGAAAGTGACAAAGTCACAGATTACAGAGGGCATCAGACTTTATGAGGGTGGTATTTTTGGCCACAGCTGCGTCAAGAGCAAACTTTCCAGGGACGCAAAACAGAAAAGAGCACTAGATTGAGATGGGACCTTGCAGTGTTATACAAGGGTTATTTAAGGGAAGGGATTTGAAAGCAATGAGAAACTCTTTCCTGACTTTGTTGGAAAGGGGATGATATTCTTAGGGCTGGCAGTAAAATCACCCGAGGACAGAAAAAATGTGTTTTGGTAAAGGCAGTGAGGTAGAGAAGGAGAAGTGGTCATGATTACACTATGTGCTCCAAAGCTGGGTTACGTCATTTGTCACTGATACATTCTGTACTATGAGAAGATGTGTTATTTTAAAGTAGGATAATGACTGTGCACCTTTTGCAGACTCCAGAATGGTGGATTGGCATTGCATTTAGCAATACAAAGATGAAATTTAAGATTAAGAAGACATTTTGAATACAGCAGGGGCTGAAAGTTAGGTCATTTAAATTGTGTAGTAAAACAACAGGTTAGAAACACATAAAAAAAAGGCACTGAACAAAAGAGTTCCAGGGAAATTACAGAGACAGATTTATGAGGAGGAAAAGAGAGCTGAAATTCTACACACGGTTTCCATTTCCTCTTGAATTGCAAAACTAAAATCTTGCTCGGGGCAGAACACACATAACCCTGCAGAGAAAAACTAGTGTGTCATGAAAAGAGAAAATTGGTGAGCACTGAAGTGTGATCAACGGCAGGAAATATGCACGCATGCAAGTTGGAATTAGATCACATTCACAACCTTTGTACTACATACCAATGGGAATAAACTGAGATACGTATTGCATGTCTGGAACTTAATTTAATGCGTTAGTCATGAGAGGATGATGTGGTTAAATTTAACCACCTTTCCAAAGTTAATCAAATAACTTTACAGCTTCAAACTCTTCTGAGGTTATTTAAATTTTATTTGCGAGGCATGGGTGCTAGTTTACCTTTATATTTTTATTATGGCAGAGTGTTATGAAATGTAGTAAAAAGACAAATAGTGCAACCATTGTTTTCCACCCCAGTGAATTCATAGTCATAACTTTCCAAATTAATTACTCAAATTGCTGGAGCTGCCTCCAAACATTGGAAGCCAACATGAATGTCTTGAAACTTGATTTTAATAAAGGGCAACTCCTCAACACAGAGCCTCAAGAGAGGGCAATAAAGCAGGACCCACATTAAGGACCTTATCATGCTAGTTGATGCTGTGCTTTCGTCGCACACATTCCCATATTCCCAAACAATGTTACAGTTAATCAAATTGCTACAAACTCATTGCCACACAGTGAACCTGGGGCTTTTGAGGCCCACTGGAGATCTTGGAATGGGTAAAGTTGGTGGAACAGAGAAACTCCCCCCTTTCTTTGGCCTCATTAAATATTCACATGCAACAAACACCAGCAGCATTAATGTGGACTGTGGAATGTGAACATTTTGTTCTGTTAATAATCAGAATAGGAACCTAATCAAAGTTAAGCCACCTCATGTAAATATCTTAGTCAGAATAAACTGTTGTATGCTGAATGAAATTTCTATTTTTTGAAAACAGTGATTTCACCTGCTTTGCAAATCACTGTGGTAAACACTCTTGCTGTTAATGTATTCTGTGCTCCCCTGGGTACAGGGGCACTAGTATATAATTAGTGTTGGTTTAACACAGCAGGAGGATCACTTTTGTCTGTCCAGTGTGAGGCCTCCTGTAATCACAGCTCAGGTTATGGGCTTCCTGAGCAGTAAGCCTTCCAGATTTACAAATTAAACAACCAATTATGTTGTTTTTCTGTGTCCTCTAAAACAACATTAGCCATGTTTCCATCAAC
Organism: Centropristis striata; assembly: GCF_030273125.1. NCBI lineage: Eukaryota > Metazoa > Chordata > Actinopteri > Perciformes > Serranidae > Centropristis > Centropristis striata. The sequence continues at coordinate 25,831,949 of NC_081518.1, forward strand.
GAATTTGATGCTTATTTTGAAGATTCACATATAAAAGGTTTTACGCTCACTTGAGGTGGTTTTGTCTTTTTCGAGAAATAGTTAATGCACTTAACGTGAGATGGAAACACTTTTTGCGAAAAAGTTTTGACATAGAGAACATTTAACTCACATGACTGATCAGCTGTTTCCTCTCTGCCAGTCAAGACGAGCTAACATGAAAGAACAAGGTAAGTTGCCCAATTGGATCTAATTCTTGAAGACATATTTTCTCTCATGGGTGGCCAGAGTTGTCAGATTAGCAACCTCTTTTTTTTCTCTCTCTCTGTTGCTCAATCTCTTCTTCTTCTACTGTTTTCTTTCTTGCATAATCTCTTCTTCAACTACTGTTTACTAACGGATTAGCCTACAGCAATGCATTACACTGCCATCTTCTGACGAAAGAATGTTTATACAGATTTGTTTATACAATCTAGCCACTTGATGGAAATGGCCCTTATTCGCATTTTCTTTAATGCAACATTTCAAAATTGTACTTTAAAATTCAAGTTGACTTTAATGGAAACACGTCTGGTGATTACTTAACCACTTGGTTAGGTTTAGGGAAACCTCATGTTTTGGCTTTGGGGACCTTTGTTGTCACGTGGTAAAGGTTTTGAAGCAATCATGCTGATCGTGTGCAATCGTGTTGATTTAAAAACTGGAAACAAACACCTAGCATGTTTGATTTGATGGAAGTCAAGACGGGAGTGAGGTTACAGAGTGTAAAGCCAAGGCTAAAGTCAGGAGTATAAAGAACGACAAGGTCCATTTATAGTCAGTGGGTGGTTAGTGGATGGGTTGAACAAACAAAGGACTTTCACCCAGGAGATCAATGTTCATGTCCCCAGTTAAAACAAAAGTTGCCGTTACTTTCGTAATTTAACTTCTTTACACATCACATCCTGCTTTACGTAACTTTTTCACATCCAGCATAATGTTTCATAATGTTAACCCTTTGTTAAATATGGTGACCTAGATATAAGGTTGTCTTTATCTACTGCTACTTGGATTGGTATAATTTAGAAAATGCTCCTGTTTGTCGTATTAGAGGGTAGGAAACAACAACCTTTATGGTGGTATGGTTTGGATGACTTGTTGACCTTGGTACAGTCCAATATTTGGCCCATCCATCCACCCTGACCTCTGGCAATAAAATAATGTCACCTTACGTGCTTCTATGCTCCCATCATAATTATTACAGCTTTGTTACTTGAGCACAAACATATTTTGGGGCACTGGCTGAATATTGCTGATGCTATCGTTCTTCTTGGGAGGACAGTCTTTCCTGAGGGTTCCATGTTGTGGGAAACCAGCCCAGTCAGTGGTATGGCTCAAAGAAAATCTAAGTAATGTGACTCATGGGTCACTGGAGTAGGACTGTCTGGGAAGTAGCTATCAGTGGGCCACTGGGCCACTGGGCCTCGGGCGTGGGACAATGCACAGTGCAGTGAGCATAACAGTCGAGTAGCCAGACTCTAACTTGTTTTCCCTTCTGTGCTGACTTACTGATTTCACTTCGGACAACATTAGCAGCTGTAACCATAAAGCTTCCCATTTCTTTTCAGCTCATTTAAATAGGTTAATAAAGAAAGCCTACAATTTAATTCATTGTATGGTCTTTTGGCCATTTCTTTTTACTCATTGGTCAATAAAGAGCCTGCAGGGTTTCTGTAAACAACTGGCAGTCTAAGTCCCTTTGGCCCTGCTTAATGTAAAGTTTATGCTAAATGAAGTCCTGATATGTTGTTTGTTTAAATTAAAAACCATGCCAAATTCCTGCTTTCAGTTTGTGTCTAAAGCAGCTTAGGAGGAGCAGCCATTCCTCTCTTTGATCACTGGTGTATTGTTATTTTATCCCTTTTTTATAGCAGCCATTACACATCATAAGCACACTGTGTGCTCTCGTATCTTTAATGAACATCCCACAGAATTGTCTTTTTTGTCAGTTTGAGTACAAACGGCGCACAATGGATCTGTTAATGATTTTACCCAGCTGTGCATATTATTGCTCCATGCAGGAAACAATCAACAATCGGATCATCTGGACTTAGATTCAATTTTTCTGAAGTTACCTCTCCGGTTTTTTATTCATTTCTGCTGATCACTTTGTAATCAGTGCCCCGACAGGTGTTCCTGCTGCTCTGATCATCAACACTGAAAAATTATTAACTCCGCAATCATCAGCGCATCAATTCACTGTTGCCTCATAATTTACTTCCGAGCTTACTTGTTAAGACACTTTCCATCAATTTCACTGAAAGACCAGCAGTTGCCGAGACATTCTTCTTTTTGATATTATTCTCACTAGCTCCTTCAGATAGTTTATGAGATATACTGGGGTTGGCAGTTGTATGTTCTGTACTGTCAACACTTCTCTGTGTCTATACTGACTGTTTCATGCCATCCGGACTCTTTGAATCCCTTTCACACTTAATTATCGAGTGACTAGGAAGCATTCAAGCCAAATTGAAATCTGATTGTTGAAAACACTAATTTCAGCCAGATATTGAAAAGAAATAAATGTAAATGCATCCGTTTCTCCAATATGCATACATAAGCTTTACCCTCTCCCGAGTAACTATCAGTAAGCACTTTGTGGATATAGTGTCTACAGTGCAATAACAGAATTCCAAGTTACAATTAACACTGGATAAGCCATTTTTCTCTTTCTCTAATGAAGTGATGGTAAAAAATGTCTCAAACGTACATACTGAAGATGTTTACCTGTAGCCTGGAACCAGTTGAATCTGCCAACCTCATATTTTATTTGCTCTGGCAGATATGCCTGTTGCCTCCCAATCAAGTATCATGTTACAATTCAAGGTATAAAAAAGAGTGGAATACAATGCAGTGAGGCTTTCAGGCATTCTGTATTGCTTTTAAATATGTATTCTCCTGTATTCACAAAGTCTCTCAACACCCACCATACAACATGAAAACAGTGGACTGAAATACAATTTGGCCAAAACAAAACAAAGCAACGTTATGTTGGTTGGCATCCACCAGCTCTGCCTCTGTACTGTTTGACTTTGCAAGTGATTGACGTCCTGTAATTCTTCAAGCTGCTCAGTCTCAAAGTGGAGAGAGAGAGCGGGTGACCGTTTGTTTGACTTCAGTGGATCAGTTATGTGTTGAATCTATTGAATGTATTTGAGGCCAGATGTATTGTTTAATCACCCATTGAGGCTGATCTAACGATGGTAGAAAAGAATACTGGCAGCGACATGTAGAAGTACAGGTACTGCGTATGAATACCGGATGACGGATCACTAATTATTGTAACTAAACTGCTAAAAGTGTGTTTATTTTTTTTCTCCTGGGATTTGTGGCATTTCCGTACCAAACAGCTTCAGCTCTCTACCCTCTAGACCGGAAAAGAGCTGACCATGATTTTCCCTGAGGAAAACCAGTCAAATTATATGACCAGGCTGACTGAGACACATATATCTCATCTTGATTGTATCCAAATAAAAGACCCTCAAAATCAAAGTGGACATGAGGTCTTTGGTTTAATTTGAAATGGTCTTCTCCTCCAAAATTTGGAGGTTGTAGCGCCAAATGAGGAGGATTTTGCAAACCCCTTAGCACTGACACCACTATTCTCTGGGCTATTAATTATCATCTGATAAATGCATACTCCAGTAAGTGCTCAGTGGTGGTGCTGCTTGACCTAGCCCCACCCTCAAATGTGATTAATCATGTCATTGTAATTGATAGACTGAGAAAGAGGGTTTGGTATTTCCAGCGCTACAATGGGCTGGTTCTTGTTCTACCCATCAAATAGAAAATGTTTAGTCTCCATTGGTAATTATGCGTCTTCATGCTCCATTCTGGGGCCAAAAACCTTTTTTTTAACCTTTGGCTTATAGTATTTGTCAGCAAGCATTTCCTTTTACTGCTTTGCCAGCAGTACTCAGTGCCAACTTGTAGCTGCAAGTTGCCAGTAGTAAATGACTGTCTGACTAATGTCAAGAGATAATTGTTCTAAATTTAAGAATCTTGTTGTTTGCTCTCAAGTTATTTCTAGAAAAATATAATTGTCTTTTTGAAACCCTTTAAATCCATTTATCAAAATGAAAAATTCTTTGATGAATGTTTAAACCCTGAGCAGCAGACTGCAAATCTATTTCAGACATGGATTTACCATCTTAGGCACACTGATTACTCTGGTTTTGTATTTAATTACACGGAGAGCCTTACGTATTTTTAAGCACTATTTTACATCATCTCTCCTCAACTCTTACAATGCCCTGTTTTTACAGTCTCAATTAAAGAAATCTGTGCTATGGCTCCAGACTGTGCAGAGATCCATTATAAAGTGAACCCTAATCATATCCGGTGGAGTAGTGTGAAGCTTATTTTAGCTTCTCTGCAGGGATGCAGTGTGACTCATCCAGTACCTGATATGTTTTGATGTGGCTTACATATTAAATTGCGTTCACAATTCTACTGCTGTCTTTCTATAACTTCTCAGAATATACTTTTTACTAATCATACCACTTCCACACTGTTGCCACTAATGATATTGTTAAGACTCTGACTTTAACTACCGGATACAGAAAAAATAATTGTAGAGCTACTGTATTGCTCCTCATGTTGTTGCTGCAACTGTGGATCCAAGAGTCAACATTTATCACAAAACATAATTATCATTTCACTGTGCAATATAAATTCTATTCTCTGGTACACTTTCAACTGTTGAGTCTGTCTATATTTTGTATGTTGCTCCTATTTTTATATTTCTTTTTATTTAAATTGTTAATACTTTTTTATATTTCTTCTTGTTTAAATTGTAAAATCATACTTGTTTTTATTTCTTGTAAATATTGCTTGTTCACTCAGATTGTTATTTTATTGATGCTTCTTTCTATTTTTGCTCTACACTTTTGCTACTGAAAATTTCCCCATTGAGGGACTAATGAAGGAATATCTTATCTAATCTTATAAAACATCCAAAATACACATTTTGATGTTAATTTTACTACATATAGTTAATTGGTGTCTGTAGATTCCTCCTGTACATACCAGAAATGAACATTAGATAATGCCTCATTTGCATATTTAAACATAACATTTTCACAAAACTTGTGATACAAAAAATAATTACCCTAGTGTAAGTAAGTAGCTGAGGAAGTCTCATGTCTCAAAATGTCAGAGCATATACAATATGATATACAATCTTGCAACTGAGAGTGAGGAAAATGGCTCGTGTTGCACCAAGAGCTTAATGAGGGACAGGAGGTTGTTTGGTGGGGACATGAGGGACAGATGTGCAGCAGGGAGCAAAGGTCAGGCGTTTTAGGCAGAAAAGTCTCTGGGGAAAACTGGTGGACAAGTGGGGAATGACACTGCTCTACAAAAAAATACACTCAGCCCCCATAAACAGCTTGGAGAATAAAATCTAAAGAAAAGGGAAAGTGGTGCAACTGTGACTGTAACAGATCTCCATATGGAAAATATCTGGTGCACAAGGACCAGTATCCAAACATTTATACTGTTACTACTGCCTTCACTTTTGCTCCTACTTTAAAATTCTACTGTTGCAACTGTGACTGCCTTTATAGCACACATCAAGATGTGATAATGAACTTTTTGCAGTGCAGTAAAATAAAGGGAAGGAAAATAAAATAAGCAAAACCGTTATTATGCTTCAGCAGTGAGAAACTGAGCAGTGGAAAACGAACAATGTATTTTGGCATCTTTTAAACTCCATGCCCTTAAAATACAGAAGCTCAGACATCGGATCAATAGTCTATAACAAGGGATCAAGGCATCGGGATGTTGTTACCGAGCCCTGAAGTGCTCCAGTCTCCCTGGTATGTCAAAAGCTAAGTCATTATATTCACTTCACCTGTATCAAGTTCCTCCACCCTGCTCCTCAAGAGCTACACTAGTCTGCTGCTTTCACTATGATGCCCCGAGGCAGTGCTGATGCGGTGAAATGTGCTGTGAAAATGCTTGGGAGAATCCCCACAACTCTCTCGATCAATAGGATTTTTTTCCCCCCTTAGAAGTCGACACTGTGGGGAGTTAACTTAGGTGAATTTCATTATAACGACAAGCAGCAGAGTAGTTTAAAATCTGTTGCAAGGATATTAGCTGTGACCTTTACTTTTATCTACACATCATTTCACAGGAACATTCTGTCTCCAGACGATGTGCATCTGGAGAATTTGTTGGGTAAAGGTCATGTTTGTTAACTCTCACATGCATGAATGTGACATTGTTACTGTTTGTGGATTAAAGAAAAGCTGACGTAAAGAAGTTAGAATCTAAAGTGACCCAAACTGACTCACAAAGATGCACTGAGTGATGAGATATTGATGTCCATCCTCTTTTAACCTGAGGAAGTGGAAAGTCACCATGTTTTTAATAATCAAGTGCAACTTGTGAGCTCCAATTGTTAGGGTTTGGAGGGCATTTTAAATGAGAACAAGTAATTAAGGGTGCCGGGTGCCAATTCAGCCTTGAATTGTAATGTGTTTTGCACATAGCAAAAAAGATAGGCATGAGTGAATTTAGCCTTTTCCCTGCCTGTTAATTCTCCTACAGTATCGGGGAGAATTGATAGGGAAGAAAAGGCCAAGTCACTCAAGCTTTTCTTGAAGCTCTATAGCAGGGACAGCCCAAAGCTAATCTGATACCACTGACCCCTACTGTATATGCTTATTTTCATCTGTTAAAACTGTGTATGTCTCACTGCCCCACAGGCACTGAAGCCAGTGAAAATAGTCAAAAACAAAAGTTATTGTTTGTTTTGCTGGTCAAATTTTATGTTTTTGTGTATAACATATAAATACTTCAGTATTAATGGTTTTCATGAAGCTTATCTGTCTATCAATTGTAGTTTATTTTCAAAATCAATGAGAGCTTTAGAAAAACGGATATTTAATAGTTAAGCAACTATTAAATTATCAGGGGTTGGTTAATAGATGTAAAGACCACAACAGCAAAAACATCTAAAACATATGACCACATAGGTCAATTGCTCCTAGCCTGAAAGACCACCCACATGAGCTTTTTCAAAATGAACGGCCTTAGGTCGCACAAAATACATGGTTATTCATAACAAAAGTAAAATAAAAATACTTCAAATAATATTCTACTATTCTAACATTCTCTAGATTCTCTTTTTGGAAAATATTTTCAGTCTTTTCAGTCAAACTGACTGATATGATATGATTTTTGGGAACATTTTATATCCACAATTTAAGTTTTGACTTATTTGTTTGAAAAAGAAAACAAATATTCCATACACTTTTTGTTCCTCAGGGGCTGAATGATACTTGTAATTTCACTGGTCCAATATGTTTGTGTAAAATATAACCGACCCTATGTTTGACTGAATCTATGTGTTTTTGTTTGTGAACATGTGAATAAATGTGCTGTGTGTAGAGTGTTTTTATGACAGAATACAACCAAACTATGTTTGCTTGTTGAAAAAGGAGAAAAAAAACATCATGTATTAATATTCATAGGATATACAGGACAGTTGGTAGCAAGTTGACAGCATCTCCCAGTGATGCCGGCCCTCAAATGTCAATCAACCACTGCCATGGGAAATGCCCACAAAGAGACTTGAAGCTTAGACACTGTTTCCACAAACATGCCCTTCAATAGCAGCAGCATCATCACAGTGTATATTTACTTCCAAAAACTGGGGAGAATTCAAATTTCAGCTATAGAAAAGAAACCATATATTTGTGATATATATATGTATAATGGACACTGGGGCAACAGACATGACATAATAAACACACACTTAATGTCTTTGATTTTATGATGTACATTTTACTATTCAACAAGCTAATAATAATAAAGACTGCAGTAAGTGCCCTCCTGTAAGAAATCACAATGAGATGAACACAGCAGCTACAGAGAGAGCAGCTTAACTGCAGAAACTGAACACTTCAATGAACTCTATGTCTCTATATTGGAAACAGATCTGGGTATCATTTGAAGAATTGTGCAGAGATGATGATGAGCAGGGAGATCTGAAGTCACTGCTCCTTAGTAATTTCACTGTATTTGTAATGAATAAGATCTGCCTGCATTCAGAGTTACCAGGTAATCCTGAGAAACGTATCACTCTACACCTTTTCATCAGCCAGAGGCTTTTCTCACAAGTGCTGAGCTAGAATAGAAGAATTGCAGTTTATATCATAGCGCTCATTTGGATCCAATCTTTATGGAACAATGTGCCACTTTATGAAATAATTTTTTTAAAAACACACAAATAAAAGGAGTCAATTAATCTTTATAAATCTGTGCTTGGCGTTGACATTGTGTGGATGTGGCACCAACACTTAGCACTGGAGGGAGCTGACCATGTCCAGCAAAGATGTAGCACTGATAATAGAGTGTACTTTTTCTATTTCTGTTTCAGTCTTTTTGAGGTTACAGTGGGCTCATTTTTACCACTAAAGTGAACAAGCAGTAGCACCATATGAATCTAGAAGACCTAAGGAATTCATTATTCAATATTTCAGTATCAGGTCATGCCGGCAAATCTTGTTGAGAAACGCTCCAAAGTAACGCCGGGATTCCACTGGATGCGTAACGACTCCGACAGGGGTCTGTCCGCAACGGCTGCGTATCTCCGCAGTCCGTCAACACCCACTGGATCCGTCTGTGTCGGAGCTGTTGCGGACAGCAGAGTCCCGAGGACGCACGAGATCTCGCGAATTCACGCCTAATCAATTGACATAACTGGAAGATAATCAACATCTCCTCGTTAATGACTGGAGACAAATCCAGCGACTCCGTCTTAACGAGCGCTAACGAGGTCGGCCGGCTTGTTAACGAGCCGGCCGACCTCGTTAGCGAACCCGAGGTATTTTATTTTGAAAATATACCGGTGTTTTATTTTGTGTCTGTGCACGACTTCCTGTCCCGAACGATCTGTTCTGTGCTGAATTTATGCGTCGTGCTCCGTCGTCCGACAAAAAAAAAAGCTCTGCGCAAGTGTTGCGAGGGCTGTCGGATGGCCCTGCGTTGTCGGACTCATTACGCAGCGGATCTGCAGTCGGTGGAATCTCACACATTGATTATAATGGGCGCGTAACGGCTCCGACGACGGATCTGCAGCCGTTACGCATCCAGTGGAATCCAGGCGTAAGGCTAAATTTCAGCAAGGGAAACAGTGGCATAGCCATTTCCAGAGGGGTCCCTTTACCCCTTGTTACTTAAGATATTTGGATGAAAATTGTTTTCCTCGATACCCATGATGCCCATCTTATGCTAATACCATGCAGTTTGGGAAAACAGTGCCGTTTTTGTCATGCAGTACAAATGGGCTATTTTTGTTGTATTTGAATGTTTCTTCAGTAAATTGGGTATGACTGGAAAACGGTGGATTCAATAAGCCTAACATGCAGCAGCACAGGCAGCAGTAGCCACCATCCACCAGGCCCAGTAAATCAGGCAACCACCAGGACTAAGGCTATCTTTAGCTCAGCTTCAAGCTAGCTCCAAGCCACCAAGTCATTCAACAGGACAAGGCTACTGCACTGGTAACTGCTGCAGTGGAAGGTTTGTTTTTAACCTGTATTCCACTACTGATCTTTTAGGTAGCTTACTTTATAGCTTACCTTATCTTTATTCTTACCCTTATTCCTTATTTAAATCTATTAAAATGCCACCTAAGAAAAGTGAAGAAGACCTAATTTCTCTCTCAGGTGTTCGTGAGCTTTTGGACTAGCAAAAATCCTACTACAAAGACCTTATCACGCAACAAGAGAACAGTTTCAAGGGTTTTGTGCAAGTGATTAATGACTCAAGCAACAAGCGTTATGATGATTTGTCTAGAGAAATGCAGGAGGTCAAAAGGAGCCTTGAATACTCTCAAAGGGAAGTTGATGAGTTGATGGCCACTCTCAAATCTGTGACAACTGGTGCTATGAAACATCTTCAATCCAACATTGAGGTTCTTCAAGCTGATAACAAACACTGGTTGGCCAAAGTTGAGCATCTAGAAAATCGGTCTAGAAGAAACAATATTGTCTTTGATGGTATCCCAGAATCACCTGACGGAAATTGGGCTGACTGAAAAGAAATTTAGAGGAATTTTAAGTGAAAAAATGAAAATAGAACAAAAATGTATAGAAATAGAAAGAGCACACCGTATTGGAAAGCCGTCGACCGCTGATGAGGGTAGAAGGCCAAGATCTATGATAGTGAAGTTATTCAGGCACAAAGACAGACAAGCAATACTTTCTAAAGCCGACTATCTAAAGGGTACCAACATTTATATGATAAAGACTTCACGGATGCTGTGCGCAAAAAACGCAAAGAACTGTTACCCGAGATGAAAGCTGCAAGAGAAAAGGGAGAATGGGCCTATCTGAAATATGATAGACTCATCGTGCAACCCAGGAGAGATCAGCAAAATAGTTCTCGCAAGTAGAATGTAATAAAATGTCACCCAAGGCTTTTGTAAACCACATATCCATTTGTTTCAGATAGTTTATGTCTAAACAAGCCCAGTGTCTATTCGTTGAAATCTCATGTTGTGCCCAGTCCCCAATGCACCAATTAATGATTTTTATTTCACTGCAGCAAAGTGATGACAAGGTCTATAATAATTAATTTAATCCTGATTTATTTTTGTCTTTAAATGTATCCACAAATGGTGATTCTTATGGTATTGCTCATTGTCCATCCTCATGTGATTATTTTTCTGAAATTAATTTTAATTCTTTTATTTCAACATACAATGAGTCTAACATATTTTCTACTCTACATATAAATATAAGGTGTCTCTAAAAACTATAACAATTTCTATCATTATCTTTCATCATTGAACCATGTTCTCTCAATGATTGCATTAACTGAAACATGGCTTAAAGAAGGTATTAGCTCACTATTTGAAATAGTTGACTATACAGTCACACATAGATGTAGGGGATGTAGAGGTGGTGGAGTTTCTCTCTATGTTCAAAAGGGTCTTGATTTCAAACAAAGAGTTGATCTTGAAGTGAAGTTTCAAGAATGCAACATTGAAGTTGTTTTTCTAGAGGTTCAAATTGTTGTTGAGAAAAAAAGTAAACAGGAGTATTATAGTGACCAATTTAACAGCTCTAAAAATAAATTAAATCTACATAGGACACTCTGAAAGAATCGCTCAATATGAGACACGCTTCTTCTCCATCCCTGGCTGAATTTTAGGATGGCGAAGTAAAGATAACAGAGCCATCACAAATCACAAATAGATCTAATGACTTCTTTGTTAATGCGGGACCACGTCTTGCAAAACATATTGGCAGTACTTTTGGTTCCCTAAATGTTTTTGAGCCTGCAAAGTCTTCAGAAGTTCTCGATATTATCATGAGTCTCAAAAACTCTTCTCCTGGCCATGATGAAATTCCAGCCTCTTTGAACAAAAAAGTTGCTGCTTTTATTATTGAGCCCTTAACATTCATTTTTTCAATGTCGCTTGAATCAGTTACTATCTCTTCAAGCCTTCAAAATTGCCAAAGTTATTCCCCTCTTTAAATCTGATGATCCATCTGTATTCTCAAACTATCGTCCTCAATACTTCCTTGTTTTTCTAAAATTCTTAAAAAGCTGGTATAGAGTAGAATCATGAAACACCTAGATATCAACAATATTTCGTTTAAACGTCAATATTGGTTTAGTAAAACATATCCTACATATATGGTTATTTTACACCTCAGAGAAAAAATGACTGCTGCTCTGGAGAAAAATGAATACACCTTATGCATTCATCAAAGGCTTTTGATACGGTGAATCATGAAATTTTGTTATCAAAATGTTATCTTACGGTTTTACAATGGGTAGCAAATTACTTAAATAGAAGAGAGCAAGTTGTTGTTTTCAAAGGTAATCGATAACAGAATACTGTCCTTAAATGTGGTGTCCCACAAGGATCCATTTTAGGACCCTTGTTGTTTTTGATATATGTTAATGATCTTGCCAATGCTTCAAGCTTATTGTCACCTCACTGATGACACAAATTGCTTTGTCACTGACAAGAACTTTGATTCCCTTATTGTTAAAGCAAATGTTGGACTCATCCATTTTTCTTATTGGTTCAAGTTAAACAAGTTATCAATAAATGTCAAGAAATCTAACTTTATTATTTGTAGAAATGAGAACAAGATGTACAATGCAGGGAGCCACAATGTATATCAATGATGAGTGCAATTGTACAAGTTTCATCAGTAAAGTTCTTAGGTCTCTACATTGATGAAAAACTCTGTTTTAAGAATCATTGTGAATTTGTTTGTAAGAAGGTTTCAAAATCATTGGGCATTATAAAAAGGGTTAAACACCATTTGAAAAGCACACTTCTAACATTGTATTACAGTTTAATTTATCCTTACATCTCTTACTGTAATATAATTTGGGGGAGCACTTACCATAGCAATTCATAGATTTCAGAAATCCTTTCTAAGAACTGCCAGCAACTCTTCTTATTTAGCCCCAACTAAACCATTATTTAAACAATTGCAACTTACAACTTACAATGTATGAGGTCAATGCGTATCAAACAGGGGTTCTTATGTATAAAGTAATTTGCCTTTCTGCATCTTTACCTAATTTTTTTCATAGTTACTTTGAGTTTAGTTATCATTATCATGCACATCTCACAAGAAGAAAGAATGACTTACATATTCCTTTCTGTAGGACCTCTGTTGCCAAATTCTCATTTGTCTATCAAGGTGCAGTGCTGTGGAACGACATAAAACATCTAACAGAATCATGTTCCTCTTAAAATACGTTTAAGACCAAGTTAAAAAAAATCCCTAGAGATGTTCTAATCACATTTGTATTACTGTTTTGTTTATATTTTCCTTGTATTTTTCTATTTTCATCTATGTAATTTAAGTAAGGTATAGTTATTTATAGGTTTAAGAAGGTCTGATCTTTCCTGCACATTTTTTATCTGTTTATTGTACTGTTCTTTCTTTATGATTGTATGTTTTTTAAGTGCAAACAACAATAAATAAATAAATACAATTATTTTATTAATGTGTAATCATATTTTCCCCATAATAGCCATTTGTAGAGAGAACACTTTTTTGAAACTTGACCTCCATGTATAAAATGTTATAAGATAGCCATGTGTCTTAATGTGGTATTCTGGAAGGATATTTGATCACTTTTATTATGAGTTTTAGCACCAACAATACAATAGCAACAACTTTTTAGACCGAATTAAGCATTAAAATGACCTTTATATACTTCAATCATTTCAAAATGTATTTTAATAAATGAATACATAAACTGACATTTCTGATAGAACACCTTGACACACAGTGCTGCACTTCATCTCAAATTATTCTTCAGCTTTCCAGCTTTCAGATGGTGTTTATCTGCCGCTGACCTTTTATCTACCCCTGAACATTCTCTGTCCCCAAACCTCACCCACTGAAAATAGGGCTAAACATTCTTAACCAAAACTTGGCTTCAAATCTACTGCATTTCCCTATCATATTAAATAATCATACTTTATCTTAGAGATGGTTTTTGAGTGTCATACTAACAAAAGGTGCATCTGCTGCATCAGGACTGTGTGTGCCTGTGCATACTGAAGCTCAGAGAAGAAAGATTCCTGCCTGTTGACATAATTTACTTTAACTGTTATTAAACATTCAAACTAATTGGAAACTAATAACATCAAACAATTTGTCGTACATTGATTATAGACATTGTCATTGCACACAAGGAAACTCAATCATGTAAACATTGTTGCAGTGATAAAGAAATAATCCTCAATTCACCCAGGACCACAGTACTTCCATGGTGTTATTAATTAACCCAGCTTTTCATTCTCACTACATATTGTATATTGCGCATGACAACTTTCTAGACAAGATCATTGCCAGCTGGCCTCGTAGAGTGCACTGCACTCCCTGAAGGGCTGCACATCTTGTTGAAACAAATGAAGGAGTATATTTGTTGTTTTAACAGTCACTACAGTGGAAAACAACAACCACCTCAGGTTTTTTTTTTTTTAGAGCTGAATCCCAAATTAACTTCGACCAGTCTGTTTCCCTATGCAGCTTACTAATAACAACCAGAGATGTGCATCATTAATTCATGAGTGGTGGGGGTGGCAGTTGAGATGTGTTGATGCCTCAGAGGAGGATAATTAAACAGATAGAGCTGTTTCCGTGCAGTAAAGTACGCTTGCACTGCGGTGCCATGGGAGACGAGATGTGTCTGTTGATGCTCATGAGAGTCGCTTAATTTAATTCAACCATGAAACTCACATATATGTTGACTCAGTCTACTCGGAACTTCAAAGAGCTCAAGAGATGGTAGGGGGGGTCAAACATTTCTTCCTCTTGGTTGTTTTGACAGAAAACCTGCTCTCAACTGGCATTCCTCACACATGATCCCCTTGAGGAGGCTCTGCTTGCTCAAAGAGCGTATTTAGCCCGTTGTTCATTCACTCATATGTGTTATATCTGTTTACATTTTCACATATGACTAATATTGGCAGAGATATGAGTACCTTAACTCCACTGCTGCACCAAATTAATATTATGCAATATAAAAGTTTTGGCACTTGATATGTGTTTCTACTTTTGTGGGGTTTATAATTGGAATGTTTTACCAACTTTTAGAGGGAAGTTCAGAAAGAAAACATTTGGTTAGTACCATAACTAACTTACAAGTAGGCTACCTTAACTCCACTGCTGCACCAACTTACAGTTATGCAATATACAAGTTTTGACACTTGGCAGAAGTATTTCTACTTTTGCAGAGTTAATACTTGGAATGTTTTACCATTTTTTTTACAGGGAAGTTCAGAAAGAAAACATACATTAGTTAATACCATAACTAACTTACATGTAGGCTACCTTGACTCCTCTGCTGCACCAAATTACAATTATGCAATATACAAGTTTTGACATTTGACAGAAGTATTTCCACTTGGAATGAGTCACCAACCTTTTGAGGAGCAACTAATGTAATGCCCAACCATCTGTTAATGGTTGTTGTAGTAGTGGTGGATATGGCTACAAACCCCAGACTTTGACCCAGGATAGCGGGTAAAACACTGTTATTTAAGGTCAACCTCTAAACAAACTTTGGTAATAGATGGTTCACACTCTGTCACGGTTCCAGCAGTTATACGTATGGAAGTACTTCTTTATTTCAAAACACTGTTCTTTTTTCCTAACCTCAACCAAGTAGTTCTGGTGACTAAACCTAACTGTCTGTTTCCTGTGAACATGGATATTTATTTGAAAATAACTGGATAATAACAGGCTGTCTATGACATCTTGAAAACTGACTCTTGAGGGATATGTCTTATTTTGAAGTGTAGGAAAGACATTGTTCAGTCTTTGACAAGTGAAAATGTGTTGGACACACAGACTCACAAGTTGAAAACAACACCACCTTTGCTGTTGTGGCTGCTAACAATATGCATGTGTAGTTTTAACTGCAGCAAAATACTGTCAAGTGGAAATTAGTGTCTAAAGAGTTGTTAATAGTCGCTCCGACACATTATCTTCACATATTTCTAAATGTGTGCATTAAAAACCCACTCTCACACATACTCACAATGTGTTCGAAATGGTGCAATTTTAAATATATTCAACATCTAGCAGATGGGGCATAATGTTTTTATTGCCCCTTAGAACAAAAGCACATTAATATAATACATCTGCAGGGTTTGAAAGCTGTGTTAATCAATACCAATGACTAAACATTTCCTTTGCCAGATGCAGGATTTCTGGCTTTCAAAACTCACTTGCTGGCCTGAACTCGGCTCTGGGAAAAAATATTAAATACAGCACTCTCAGTCTTCAACTCTAAATTTCAGCTTTTCAGCAAGATAGACAGGGCAGCAGTGATCAACCAGCTTCAAAATGCAAAGAAGTAAAGTTACATGTTTACTTGATCTTTATGTTGAGCCTGTGTTCAAATTAGCTAGCTCTTATTTGCTTTAATGTAGAAAGACGTTATTGTTTGTGCCCTAAGAACGCCAGTGTGTTAGCGGAGTACAGAAGAGATAGAGGGAGGTGGTGCCAAGGATTTCTGTTGGACATTAAGCTCTGTCAGTGATGAAGTGCAGCAATCCATTGTACTCACCTATATAGATTGATTGACAGTGCAACATAATGTAGCCTAGAACAATAGCCTTACAGCTAAGACCTACATAAAGCTGAAAAATATTTGGCCTCAGACTGTGATTCGACTCTATTGTAAATTTCAAACGTTTTGTTGAACTGATTTAATTTAAAAAAGTAGTGCATGGTCCAAGGGCTTTCTATCTAAACAGTATTGTGCGAACATGAGACATTCACTCACTGGAATCTCAAATAGCCATAAAAAAAAAACCTATTAGACATGTCCACTCGACCTTGGGTTATGTTTATAGACAATGGTTTAACTAAACTACAGAACTTCTTTACAGTCGAGAGTACAGCTTAGTCGTAGTGGGAGTGTTCCAGTGAGAGAACCAGCCTTCACACTACTGTCTTTTCTGAACCACTTTCCTATGACCTTGATTGAAAACGAATGAGGACAAGGACATAAGTGAAGAAAAACTTTTGAAAAGACACGTACAGTGTTCGGAGAATCCAACTGAACTCCGCTAGAGAGTTATCCAATGGCATAAATCTACCGTCTTAAGAATACGGTGTTAAAAAAGTTTATCTTCGCTTTGTGTGGCCTCTCGGTGTTGTTTCATGCAGCTATATAAACGGCTCCTTCAGTCACAAGCTGCTTCACCCGCAGTGTGTAAAGAAGACAAACCACACGTCGTCCTTCATCCTGCAGCTGTCAGACTTTATACAATCAACACTGCTCCCAGACAATTCACTCATGCATTATCAATGTATTTTAAACTGTGCAATATCAATACTTCCTTTGTGCAATAGTGTGAATACAACCATTAAGACTGTGTACTTATATAGCTTTTTTACTGTTTAATTATTTATTTTATCTTGCCCTTTTTCTTACTACTGTTTCTTTTTATTGCACTGTCTCATTTGCTGCTGGAACACTGCAAATGTCCCCGCTGTGGGATTAATAAAGAATGTTAAACGTGGACAGCCAAGTGAAAACTATGACTTTGTTAACAAGGTTGGAATTGAATAAAAAAAATAATATTTACAAGTCACTAAAATTAAACTATATGGTTATCACATTAAGAATTGTTGCTCACGCTTCTGTCGGATCATATTTATCGTCATGAATCCAAACTAGTTTGTTGGTTTAAAAATAATTGTTAAATATATAGGCATGATTGATTCAGACTACAAAACTACTACTGTACATATCATCATACCCATAATCAATTGTATAATTTACACGTGTGCTTTTCCTGCCATGACAAGTCAAAATGTAAATTTCATTAAGTTTATCAGTTAGGGTCCTCTGCAGACAATTAGTGAGGTAAAATAACCCTTCAAAATAAATAAAACACTGGCAGTCCTCCAGTTTTCTGGATAGAGGAAAAACAGACCACATCGTTAATGGATTGTACTTGTATAGTGCTTTCCTAGTTATAGTGACCACTCAAAGCACTTTTACACTACACATTATCATTCACTCATTTGCGCACACATTCATACACTGGTGGCCGAGGCTACAAGGTGCCACTTGCTCGTCAATTACAAACCATACACACACATTCATTCACAGATGGCGCAGGATTGGGTGCAACTTGGGGTTCAGTATCTTGCCCAAGGATACTTTGCCATGTAGACTACCATGGCCAGGGATCAAACCATCAACTTTCTGATCACTGGATGACCACTCTACTGAGCATCTCTGAAATTAGTGCCACTTTGACCCAGGTGGCATCAATTTTCTACTCATTTGGAGCTAAATGGTACTCAGTTGTACTTGGAAGAAAGCATTACCTTCTTTGGAACTGATTTATATTACAGAAGAATAAAAACACTAAGACATTTTATAGAGGAACTGCACTCCATCTTCTTAAAGGGTCAGACAGGTCAGGGAATTTAATCCCCCACCCCTACAGAAAACCTTGTTCACTTGTGTTTAGTCTTTCTGCTCAAACAAGTTCATAAAATTTTCAGATATGTGGGAGGGATGTGCACTTTCCTCTCAGCGTATATACCAACACTCAAGAAAATTGCATATTGTGAGTGGAAAAAAAAAGCTTGATGACAGTAAGGGAAATTATGTTGTTATTGTTCATAAATATATTAACACACACATTGCATGCACACCCACCAACCTGCCTTTCACAACCTTACATCGCTCCATGGAGGACACAATACTGTCTGCATTGAATGCTGGCATTGAACATTGTGAAGTGCAGAATCATCCACTATAATGTGATTTCTTTGATGGTGGGCTAAGCTAATTACATTGCTCCCATTTAACCCTAAGAAGACCACAGAGAAAGAAATGGGGCCCTTAAAGTTTAAAACAGCGGTTTAAATTAAGGTTCAAAAAAGGGTCAAATGACTGCAGGCAGCGGGGCATTGAGAGGATGGAAACCCCTAAATGATTGAGGGTGCCGAGCGGCACACATGCGCCTCCAAATATAGGAGGTGAAGAAAGGATAATCATTGTGTTAGAGCTCTAGTCGAGGTGTTTTTGAGCCTGCTAAACTTGTAGTGGCTCTCCGGCTTCCAAAATAATTTGGTAGCAACTGTTTTTAATGATCCTGGCTGAAGGCAGTGTTGAGCACATTTAAAGGTTCACAAGAGGTAGCTTAAAATTCTGTTCACACAGATTAATAACATCGTTCACAATTACATTTTTTTAATGCTTGAACTTGATGCATCATTTCAAATTTGTTGCCGATATGGCTTCAGGCATTTGGACTTAGCAGCTTCAATTTGCATAAAAATGTAAGATATAACTGATTAC
Organism: Centropristis striata; assembly: GCF_030273125.1. Classification (NCBI taxonomy): domain Eukaryota; kingdom Metazoa; phylum Chordata; class Actinopteri; order Perciformes; family Serranidae; genus Centropristis; species Centropristis striata. Next base: position 25,850,801 of record NC_081518.1, read on the forward strand.
TTTAAACCAAAATCATCCATGGTTGCTCGTCATAACTTACCATAATGGTTGGAGTTGATAATAAACACAAATGAGTATGTATTTCAAATTGATTCAAAATAAAAAAAATAGGAAACTTTTATAAAGACACTTACATATTCTGTTGATATTTTCAACTGCTGCCTTCATTCAGAACAAGCAGCCATTGGGTCACTGATGATGTCACCAATGAACACGGTCACTCATTTAACTGTAACATCGGTCATCATTCTAACAGGAGGAAACTATGGGAGGGGAACAGTTTACGACAGAGGACAAACTTGAATACAGCACTAACCGGGTGCCTTCAATCATATTGGTAGTGTCGTTAATTGTTGCAAAAGTTAATGATTTTGAGTTTTTTAAAAACAGACTCCTCACCCACAGCAGTACACTTTTAACTGACAAACATGTACAAAGCAACTGGCATAAAATGTGTTTAAGAGGTGCTCATCATGGACGGGAGGAATGGTAATGTAGTGGAAAATCAGTGGTCATGTGGTCAAGAGTACCGTGACATTAAGGTGAAGAGTCCTCTGCAAGCTGAATAATGAAAATACATTTTCAATGATTCATTTGAAGCTTAAGTGTTGCTAATAAGTTGAGCTGACAGGTAATTGACTGAGTCAAACTGCCGGTACAGAAATGTTGAGTCTCTTCCACAGATTGATTGTTGCAGAGGCAACCTGAAAAAGTGCTTCCCCATTGAAGCTGGCAAAAATGGGGTGTAGTGGTGAATTGATGAATTAGATGTGCTACAAAGCATTATTTTTCTCTGATGTGTTTCAAAGCAGTAGGTTTAGAGGCACTTTGTCATCGCTGTCTTGCACCAAGAGAAACTCATAGAAAAACATTTCCTCAGTATGACTCAAAATTTGATCGAGGATCAACTGAAACAAGGTCCTGAGGTGCATTTGAGTTTTGCATTCTCAGTCAGAGAACTAATGGACATTGGGGAAAATTAATTCCATTACTTCTATTTTATACCTTAGGTTTTTAGATCACTTAATCAAAGCAGCTTGTGAACAAAAGAGTGTGTCCTCGAAACAGTTATGCTTCTCGAGCCTGTCATATAAAACACAATTCATGGGATGATTTAATGGGAAGTACAGTGCTTTAAGCCTTTGGAGTCCTTGGAACTTTGAAAACATTGGTAGCTTTATATGTTTTACTTTTATTGTCCTTGGGGTTTAGATGCTAAGATGTAACAGAGATAAGAAATACTAGGGTGTGTTTGTTGGACTGTTACATACAAGACACTATAGTCTCAGGTGTCAAAATCTCACATTTTGTGCACCTGACTATCCACTCTGACTTCCTCCTTGAGTGATTTTGTGGCAGATTAACAATGCCAAGCTAAACATAGGTAAATTTGCCTATTTGAAGAATCGACTAATGCTGTTGTTTTTCTGGTAAAGACTCTAACCAAAAACAAATAAGTAGCCAACTTTCCAGCCTCGCCACTCTGCATCTTTGTGAGGACACTGTCGCTCTTATCCTATGTCACTTCCTCCTTCGCTCCTGTAATAATTATAACAGCAACTAGACGTCACACCAAACAATCAAAGTTAATAAAGCAGCGGCATGTAATGTGCTAGTAACGGTCTTCTGAACCTACTAGAAGTTGGAGCAGGCTCCTTCTAACCCATACATTTGAGACTTACGACACACATTCAGTCAATGGTAACTTTGGAACTGGGTGAAGTATCAGGATGTCCTGGTGCATGTGCTGTGCACCAATGTTCTAACCTCTAATCAAAGTGTCCTGGGTTGGCATCTGGGTCCTTCTCAAGAAACTGCTTCAACATGCCAAACCAGATCCCTAGGAATAGCATTTATTTGACAATTCCTTGTTTTCCATTCAATGCAGGTAATAGTGTTCATTCTTTATATATTGAGGCAGAATCTAAGGGAGTGTGTGGAGATTGTCAGAGAATGTGTGTGCAGCAAATCCAAACTTCATTTAGGAGAGCAGAGGTTGTGTCCCATCACACGTTACTTACCTTCACCGGGTCATTAAACCTTCATTCCCAACCTTTACTAATTTAGTTGGCCAAAAGGTTTGTACAATGTTAAGTGTTTAAATAATGTCTAATCATAATCACGGTTGGTTTACAATAACAGTTATCTCCCCTTAACTTTAACCACAGTAGTAGTTGCAATACACACTCTGGCAAGTAACAATGTTATAAATGTCTGCATTGTATATTCAGCTCTCACAATAGGGGTGACCATGCAAGGCGAGAGTCATGTGATGGGTATCCTAAGGCTAAGTTTTTGTAGCTTGCTAACTAGGCTTATGTTACTTATTCTGTAAGAAGTGCTGGAAATCATTGCCAGTGGAGAAGCTTGAGATCACTGGTGCTGCTGTATCTCAGCAACCCCTAACGGTCATGTGACCCTCTTCCTGCATGTCTTAACAGCCCCTCAAGAGTCTCCCGAAGCGATGCCGCTGTGTAAGCCCTACTTATTTTTCCTCTTCTGAGGAAGTGGTTGTCTGCAGAATTTTTGCTTTTTGAATTTACTTGAGAAAAAAGGGGAAAGGCAGATTTTCAAAATTATGGTACTTACTCTGGCCAATCCGATCACATGCTGATTAAAAGGTTCATTTACAACTTTTCCTTATCCAGAGAAAATATCCAGAGACAGCTTTCTTGTTCATACTAGGTGTAAATGGGTTATAGTACCATAATGAGCAACAGTGTCTTCAATTATAAGTTAGCAAGTAATTCTGCTGCAACAAGAGTTTTCCTCTTTGTGGTTTTCCATTACAGCCCTGTCTTATCTTTCTCCCATCGAGTCCTGAAACTTTTCTAATGGAGTGAACTGTAGAACTGTGCAGTGACTGCTATATTCTTACAGCCTGGTTTAATTCCTCATGGAGGAACTGCGATTGGGGGGGGGGGGGGGGGCAGAGAGAGCGGCAAAGCCCGATTAGGTGGCATTAATGGGATTTTAATTTAAGTCTGGGCTTATTAGATGTCAAACACAAAAGGGCTGAATGGATTTTAGAGATGAGTTGAGTTAACCTGCTGTCAGGCAAGCATGACACCTGCTCCATTGCTATTCCCAGCCACTGGGGTGCCTCAGATTATATGAGAACCCGCACTCTGATCAAAAAGAAACACAAAGCCCAGAATTGCTCAGAAAGTGAATCTGTTGTTGATCCCAGAATAAAACGGAAACCGAAGCTGCGTGATACACGTGAATTCACTACTTTGAAGTCCTTGTTATCCATTAAAGCTGAAGATTTTTGGTCAGTTCATAGCTGTTCACACATACTGTACCTGTTCAAGCACCATACTCTCCACCACAGCTCTCAAATAACAAACACATGCTGAACTCAACTTGACGCCCGTGCAATGCATATTTAAAGTGCATTGTTCTAGACAATGTCATGGCAGCTTGACAGTGAATATAGAGAATAAAAGATGGCTGAGAGAGTGCATGTTTGATGACAGTCATGGTAGAGTAAAAGTATGTTTGTGCGTGTATGTGTGTGTGTGTGTGTGTGTGTGTGTGTGTGTGTGCGTAAGAGTGAGAGAGGCAAAGACTTGAGCTATGAAACAGAATGAGCGATGAACAGGTTCTGCCTGCCTTCTACACTCCACAGATGTGTACAGTGTTTGTCTATGCTGAGGGGTTAATAAAATCATAATGTCCTCAAAGTGAAGTCATCAGTGACTATTAGTGATGGCATTACTGCAATATAATGAAAATTAACTCACATCTTCCGCGAAAGTAATGACATAAATGGAGAATTTAATGACCTGTCGACAGTATGTCACGTCCAGAATATAAAAATAGACTTCAACAGGGAAAGTCTTGGTTTTAATGTGTAGGATCCATACAAAGCAACAACTATGTTGTTTCTTTACACACTAGTTTACGGATTATAATGTTTGTTCTGGTATCCTGGTTCTGTATTATTCATGTAAACATTAGATCCTGCTTTTAGGAACCTGGATAAGCACTTATCCTGGCACCCAGTTGAGCGTTTTAATGAATGATTCATATGATATCTTACAGAAACTTGACAGTTCTATTGAACGATGGGAAACTGCAACACGATCGCCGTTTTAAACACGTCCTTAAAGGAACAGTTCACAGTCACTGCTAACAACAAGGTCTAGGATTGTCATGAGTAACTGGGTCATAAATTCTGGAAAGAGACATTGATGATGTTACGTTTTTTCAAATGTATTTTTTGGGTGTTTTGAACATCACAAGCCAAGTGCAGAAGGCAGACATCTTTACAGCAGATGTCTCTGACACTAAGTAACTCACACCAAAACAATCTAGATTTATAAATGGCTAGAGATGGTCCAATCAGGTTTTTGAGACCAATACCGATCACTGATCACCTAAAGCCTCGCCGATCCGATTTGATGATCACGTGGGACGATATTAATATTTATATTATACATATTTTTATTTTCCCCCCATCAATTCATCCACTCATGCACAGGCCTATAGTCTTTCATTTATGTTAACCTTGTAATAATTTATTTACTAGATACTACTAGATTACCTCGATTGACCTTTATTTATTGCATAGCAGTAACTTTAATATTCCTTCGTAGCAGCAGTGGCACTGTGCCCGTGGGGTCGGCGTTTTTTTCTTCTTTTCGCTCGTCTGTTTCAGGAAATCGTTGTGTTCTTTTGTGTGAAATGACTTCAAGTGCCTAATTAAATTTGTCGTGTTGAAACTGGTTGGGTTGTTTCCCCCACGAGGCACTAAATGCTTGCATTAATTGCAGCTAATGTGTGTGACATCGGACTCACTCACTTCGAAAAAGTTCCATATGGCAGACATGTTGTCGATGTGTAGGTGCATGCAGGCTGCGTGACCACAACACAACACTTCTTCTTAGTTTTAAAGCGTCAGAGTATCGGCGGACTACGGCCACCTTTGGATCCAGAATGTATATCACACAATAACAAACACTTGTAAAGCACATGTTTTTTTGGGGGTTGGACTGTCCCGTACTTGGTTGAGTTCAGTTACCTTAAAAAGAGGGTTTGAGGTGAAATAACTACTTCCAAACAGCAAGCTACCATGTAGGCACAGCGTTTGTGGGAGGATGTGTGGGTAAGAAGAAAGGAAGTTGTTTTGAAAGAGACTTGAAAGTTAAAAGCATTCCATTGTAAATGTATGTATTAAAGAAAAAAAGAAAAAAAGATTTGTGTAACACACACAATAAATACTTATGTACTCAACTACTGCAACTCTGGTGTCATTGTGATTTGTTGTCTTTGTACAAAAGTAAATTTGGAGTTTAACCTAAAATAACAAGTTCCCTGGGTCAAAGTCTTGTATTTTACCATTCTAACTGCCCTAACAGTACTTTCTCATATTACTTTTAAAACTTCAAACATGAAATGACAAAAGCCTGAGCTGAGCACTTTTTAACTATAAGAACTGCCTCCGTAACTTATTATTTCAGCATGTTTTATTGTTTTCACAAACACTTTTGAACTCTGTTTAGAGACATGTTATGTAAATTTTCCTCACATAGATGAAGTTTTTTTTTATTACATGCAGAAATGAAAGGAAAAGCCTGTTGAATAAAATATATTGTTGCGAAATCCTGTCGAGCTGTAAGTGCAGCCAGCCATACAACCAGAAAGCAAAGTGGGCTTATCCTCAACCTTTTGAATTCATTCTGTGGAGATATGACATTTTCTGGCTGCGGAGGAGTCTGCTCAGATGATCAGAGACCTGGATAATATTAGAATCACAAATGCGGGGATATGAATAATCAGGTTTCCCTACGCTCCATGTAAAAAATCCTCAGCATGATCAAAACCTGTAAATACTCCATCTTTTAGATACACCTTCGATTACGTCACCTAATGTGTTTTCACATATATGTGCTGGGTCGTGCTGAAACAATTATTTATTTATTATGTGTGTCTAAATAAAATACAATAAAATAGCTAAAAATAGAAATAAATATCTTGGGGTTTTGGGGCCTTTTACTTTGATGCTATCTTGCACTCTGGGAAACAATTTTCACAATTTTTCTGAGGTTAATAGGGAAATATAAGATCAGTCGATTAATTAGAAACTTGCTAGGCAGATTTATCAATAGTAAAAAAAAAAAAGTCATTAGTTTTATTGTTTATTGACTCATCAGTGTTCAGTTTAACCATAGAGATAATTCACACACATTGAATTCTTTCAATCATGTGTGTGGGGTTATTATTATGGAGAGCACAGCAGGAATCTTGATTCTAATCAAAAAACTAATAACATCCTCATTTTGCTGAATACAAACAAATAAATTCCAGTCATGCTTTATGAATATTTTCTTCTTCTGTTGTTCTGTTTTCGCTCTCAAAGCATTGTGTTCTCCGAACTAAACCACCAGCAAATTGCAGTTCAAAACAGAAGCTCATTGACCGTCTTTGCTTTCATAAAAGCACCTTTGCAGACGCATCAGCCCAAAAATTGATTGGACAGTAAAATGTGTGGAGGGGAAAACATGAATCTATTGATTGCCTCTGCACACTACAATAATAAATTGGCTATACATTCCCAAGTGGTTTGAACATGTACACAGGGTGGTTTGAAGTATGTTTTGGATGAAATAATAAGCTTAAGTCAGCCTCAGGTCAAAGAAAACAAAGAAAGACAATCAACAAAACAATCAAAGCAGGATTTTTTTCTGTTTCCTCTCACTTCCACGGCATGTTTACATTCTGTTCAATCCAATTATATTTACTCATGCTGGACCATACAGAGGTGTTAGGTTAAAAATATTGAACTTATTATATTAAAAAAATGTCGTTCTGGAAGTTTTTAAAGCATTACCTCACTGCTGAACGAGAGTTTCAGATTTTTACTCTCCAGCTCACATTTCACCTTTAATTTCTATTAACAATCAGCTGCCGGGCTTAAAGGCAATTGCTTGCTTTCATTTTGGAAATTTAATGAAAGATGATATGATATCAAAGAGTCTGGAATCCATTTCCATGATATGTGCACAGTGGATTGCTTTTGCTGTGAAGAAACCTCCTGACTACATATTTTGAAATTATTTTCATGTTTTCACTTCATTTGAAAGCTCAAATTTGTTCATCCATGTTGACTCTCCAGCCTCTTTGGCTTCTTGAACCCTGTCAGAACTCATCACATTAATTCAAACATACATTGTCATCACAGTGAAAACAAGGCTATTCCTCTTACTTAAGGAGAAGCTGACATTTTTTAAGATGCTCAGTCTCTTCCTCTCCTTTTTGTTGTCAAACTTTTAATATGTAATATCTCTTTTTAAGTATTGATAGCTAGCCTGCAAAAATCAACACAGCCTTTGGTTGTGAGTGTGGATTCCCAGAGCTGCTGACTTTTGTTGATCTGGAGCCACAGAGCTGAGGAAATCTCATCTGAATGTGTACATAAAGAATGCAAATGCTTTTTGAGAATTAAATGGCCCTTTACAGTCTGATCTCCAATAGATTTGAATTTTTTTTTTCTCTCGCTCGTTTGGTTGAAGAAATCTTTAGAAATATGATTCTGTCATTTGATTCCTGGAGCTGCGGTCAGAGCGAGAAGCACGTCAAGGAGGCTTAACAGGGAATCAGAGGTTTTGATCATAATGAGCAGGGGCCATAACTCATTCTATAGATGTATGTGCAGTCTCAGGAGAAAAGTCCCTGAACTGCTGGAAGGGATAACAGGCAGCCAGAAGAAAAAACACAACCACAGCTCGCTAAAAAAATATTTCTTTGATTTATCATTCACGATGCAATGACCATTAACATCTTGTTTTAAATGGATCAAAGTGAATGTTCTATTGGAAAGCATAACGTAAATGTTGAAAAATCTAAAAACCCACAAATCAATCATTTCTAATTCCCATGTTGGGTATGAGCAATCAATGAGGGAACATATTTTCACACTATATAAATCATGTCAGATGATGCAATCTGTAAACCCTTTAACCCTCTGTTCTGGCCTACGAAATGTGACATTTGACGAAGCTGTTTTAGAAACAGTGATGCAAACTTGACGATCACAACATGCAGTAATCATTGCTGCTTTCAACATCATGCTGTTATTGTTCTACAATTCTACAATTTTACAAGGTCATTTAGCCGACGATATTATCCAAAGCGACATACAAATGAGAGTTGATACAAGACAAGCAAAGATGAAGTAAAGAAACAAGAGTAAGTGTCGTGGGTTAAGTTTGAGTCCATTAGTACGCAAGTGTTTTTAGGTCGAGCGAGTGGTCAGTACAATACTTATCGTTGTCACTTGTGTAGATCTAGTGTGGAGATGTTAAGGTCTTCAGTCTCAGCACCAAAACTACTTCCCTAAGGTTAGGAAACATGAACAGAGTTAGGATTTAAAAACATACTACTAATGGACATAACTTCCAACAGTTGGATATGACAACCGGTCTACAAGTTAAAGGTCCTGGGTTTGAACTGTTGACGAGGACACCCTGATTAATCCACCACAGGGAGACTTACTCATTCTGCATCAGATAATGTTTGAGTGCCGCTTGATTAGACTAGTTGTTTACGGTAGTATCAAGGAATGTGCTCCGACCTCCGAGCCAACTGCTAAGTGCTGAATTTTTCAGGCTTGATGCTAAGAACGGTGATCTTATGAATGGTTCCATTTTGGTATTTTTTTAATATACATTTTCCTTTTACTGGGCTAAGCAATTAGGGTGAAACTGAATACAAATATGAATGGTCATGAGATGGTTAACAGGCTAGGAAAGTAGGAAAGAATAAAACATTTATTTCTTCTGCACTCTACTTTCTTGTAAATTACTTGATCATTTTACCCCTGAAAAATGATTCAAATTCAAAAGGCCTTTGTTGAATTGGTCATAACCAATAGACTATGCAAAGGGATCAAATGTTTATTTTAAGGGGTCACAAGTTGGAAATGGTGGAATAGTACTTCAGACTAAATCTGCATGTTTTCCAAATGTTTTTTTATAAAAATGACACCAAAATCCCTTTTGTGTATGACGGACGAGGATTACTCTTGTTTTTCATTTCCAAATGTGAAAATTGATCAGATACTGTTCTTTATTTCTCTGTTTATTGTAATCATGGTCGAGACAAAGCATAACTCCAATTAGCTGTCTCGCTTTTTGAGATAATTCACTTCTGTTTAATTCACTTCTGTTTGTTCCACTCAAATATCAATTTAATTTAACTAAAATAGCAACATCCATTGTTTCACACAACTCACTGAACTCTCTTACTTATATATGTTTTATGGTTTTAATATTTTGTAAGTCTGTAAGTCGTGTTCCCTGTGGTGCTGTGTGCTTCTGCTCTGGGCAAAATATCACTTTTCCAAACATTATTCATTTATAAACTACAGTTTGTTCCATCTTTTTGACATTTAAACATGGATAACAGAATATCCCAAACTGCAATTTGATGTTACTCATGCATGATTCATACTCTCCAAGATACGAGAACTGGGAAGTCACTTACTGTAAGTTTCCTCTCTAAAGTTACTTTTATATCAAGGTTGAAACATCTAAAGCCTTTGTGGATGCTTACACAGCCTCCTTACAGTGAAGGTGGGAAATTGTTATTAAATGGCAAAATAGCTTCCAAGATAAGTGAGAAAGGAACAGGACTATCCAAATAATGTTTTGAGCATCAGCACTTTGCCAGTTCAAGTTTTTTTGGGGTTTTTTTGCAGCCGCTCTCATCTTTAATCTCCTCCTGAAGACTGAGACTTTATCCACGTTGACTTCAAACTATTTCAGAACTGGAGGTAGAAGGCTGATTATTTTCAGTGGTTGACTTTGTCACTGGTAATCGCCAAAAAAAAGTCCATTAATGTGCTTTATGTGAAAGGCAAAAGCTGTTTCTGCATCGCTTAATATTAGTGTCAGGTTGTTTCAGTCAGCGTTTAGCTTTTACTGTCAGCAAGATATTTAATTATGTTTCACCCACCAGCGTGTTAAGCTACGCCTTGAGGAGTATTAAAAGTTTGTAAGGGCAGAGAGAATGACCAGGCTCAGAAGTGTCTTTAGTTCGTGGGTATAGGTCACACCAGAGGACCAATTGTACATTTACTACTGATGCTGGAGGATGTATTTAAAACTGAGAGGCCATTTGAAAATACCACATAATTACATACAATAACATTTTTGAATGTTTCGGGAGTAGTGACTACTGAGGCGTACATGATATCCACGGAGTCCTCTGGAGTAGAGTATTAGTAGTATATAGTACAGTTTACAGACACAGAGCAGGTCTGAGAATGAAAGCAGCACAGAGAACAATGGGGCAGTGCCAACAGTGCAGCAGTGGGTCTAATCTGTAGCCTGTAAAAAACTAGAGGACGTTGTCTGCCTGATGTCCCCAGGTGGTTTGAGGAGTCCAGTTTAGAACCCTTGAGTTGGGCATTTTTACCATCACCATATTGTTTTTTTGCAACCACTACATAGGCAGAAGCTAGAGGCTACATCACCTGTTAGTACAGGGTAGCTTGTTAAGTAAGGGAAATCATTATTCAGAACGAAGAGCAAACTCCTGAAGTGCTTTATCGTCTATTTTACTCTGAATGGAACCTTAATTTACAAAGTTAACATCATGCTGTATTGAAAAAGCCTTAAAACTAGCAATTGAGACCATAAACTCATTATAACAATGTTTGTTAATGTTATAAACCAAGTGAGAAGAAATAGGGTAATTTTTATTGACTTTAATTAAAGCTGACTTCTTTTTGCAACCAGTGGAGTCGACCCCTGCTGGCCATAAGGTAGAATGATGGTTTCAAGTACTTCCACATTACTTTTCAGACTCAGAGGTTGGCACAGAGATTTTACCCCTGGTGGACTGGTGTAAAGAGAACAATTTTGAATTAAATGTTTCACAAAACCAAGGCAGTAGTAGTTGTTGGCATCACTGACCAATTGTTGTTAATACAGCTAAATACAGCACAACTAGGGATGGGTACCGAATTCGGTACTTTTATAGGTACCGACCGAATTCCGTCGGTACTACCGAGTACCGATTCATGTAAAATCAAACGGTACCATGTTTCGGTACCTTAATGGCGTTAACCTTAAACTGATCATTGATTTCAACCTGTTTTCATTTAACGTTTTTGATTAACAAGCGTGCTGACGATCGCACTATTTTTTATTTTTTTATTTACCTCCTCGTCCGGTCCTGTCTGCTCACCGCGGCCACTAGCCATTAGCTGCTGCCCTCTTCCAACCCAGCGCAGAGACAAACAGCCCAGCTCGAGGCCTGCTAGCCGCCAGCTGCTATCTCTCCAATGTCTCTACCCGGGCTTGGCCTTACTCTGTTTGCTCTCTCCATTCTTCTGTAGACCGGTCATTAACAGCTAACAGCTAGCTGCTACATCTCCGGTCCTCCGCGAATACTCCGCTCTTCAACTCAGGAATATTACCTGCCAATTTACTCCAAACTGCCTCGCTGAAATTAAATCCCTCGAACTCCTGCGTCATCCTCGATATGTGCACAGAGCCACTCAACTTTGTTTATTCCAACCATGCTATGCCCACAATACTGTCTGACCGGTGCTGCGCCGCACAGCTACGACGTCTGCATAACACTGCAACCTTCATGTTACAAAATGCACGTTCGCTCAACAATAAAGCACTGCTCATCCTGGATTTTATATTGTTTTGATATATTTTTTAAAGTTTATATTTTGAGAAATAAATATGTTGAATTGAAAAAAATAGATTTAGTTATTAAACAAATTAACATTTATTACCCCATAAACAAACGCAAAAGTACCGAAAATTGGTACCGTTGAGTACCGGTACCGATTCCCTGGTACTGGGTATCGGTACCGTATCGGTTCAAATGTGAAAGGTACCCATCCCTTAGCACAACACAGACTTTTCTTTTTAAGACGATTGATGAACAATGGCATATCCAGGAATGTTGCAGAATGCAGCAGTAAAGATCATCAACACCTATACAATAACTGTGTGGTTCCTCAACATGTCAGCTGAGGACAGGAGACAGATGGACAAAGTGCTGCAGCCAGAATTACCGTTTGCGTTCTCCCAGGCAAGACTATAAAAAAAGGTCCTTAAAGTTTTAAAGGACCCCTCACACCCAGCTAACTGCCTTTTTAATTTCCTTCCTTCTCACAAAAGACCGAGAAGCATTAAGACCAGGAAATCCAAGTTTCAGAACAGCACATATCCTCAAGCTGTGCGCCTCCTAAACACCACAAACACAGAACTGTGGGCCTCTCAGCATCTTAAATAATTGTGCAATATAGAGGATGTTTTTTAATACACTTTAGTACTTTATCTGGTGGATCATTCTGATGCTGCTGCTAATTACCCTACAGTTGATATGTTTTATCAAATGTACTCTTATGTGTTGGATTTTTATGATTCTACGAATCTTTTATGCATAGTTTTATTACCATGTATTTTATGCTCTGTTTAATTTATAATGTGGTTATCATGTGAGTGTTTTTTAATGTTTATGTATTTCTTTGTCCTTGTGAGCTCACTAAGACAATTTCCATCAACCTGATAGCAAATAAAGTATTGAATCTCTTTGGCCAGCTATGCTTACAGTATTTACTCTGCTCTAAAATGCAGCTGTAAAACCTGGTAATGTTTTATGAATATATCCCAGCTTTATTGACCCTATACATATCCTCTTGAAAATGTTCTACAGCCCTATTTCCACAAATGTAAGGGTAACCCCCCAGGAAAATTGAGCAGTGTATATGGGACAGCTTTAGCAATTTTGGTTACCACTGGCGGTACAAAGTTATGTATCGCAGCAGGGTGTAATATAGAAAAGAGGCTGAAAAATGTATTAGTAGAAGGAATACAACATCAGCAGGTGGGCAAGCTTCAGTAATGGCCAATCACATCAGCTTCTCACATCAATGTTAAAAGTAGCCGACAGATTAAAGATTACTAGGAGAAAAAAATGCCAAGATGCCAAGTAAACAAAAAGTGACATTGTATTGATGATTTCTGTAATGGCTCAGTAAAGAAAAAAGGTTTGAACTGAGATGCAAGACAGGTAAAAGTTTCCTTTCACTCGTGGAGAAAGACCAAACCAAGCAGGCAGATCAAAACAGGAAAACGTATCCAAAAAGGGGTCAGTCCAATGGTCAGGTAGGCAGAACATAAGGCTGACAAGCGAAGGCGGAGGCACAAGACATAACTGCCAAGGAATGAGTGGAAATGGGTTGGTGGAAACAGGTGTGCAGGTAGGTGGGGGGGTCAGGTGCTGGGGAATGGTGGGAAAGAAGTTGATGCAGGGAAAGAGGGACAGGCTGGATCTGAAAAGACAGAAGAGTTGTGACAGGAAAACAGAGCAGACAGGAGAACATGTGACTAGGAGTTGGCTGTTCTCTTGTTGAAGTTTGCATTTGCATTAAGATATGCAAATTGGGTGAGGTTATTAATGTTTGTGGTGGCTAAAAACCTGTGCTGGTGGACTCATGCTGTCAGAGGAGCAAAGGCAAAAACATTTAAAAGGTAGGGCAGCAGCATGTTGAAAGTTCTCTAGAATATAGGGCAACCTATATGGCACTGTATCACATTACCTCTCCTATTTGCTGGTCAGCTTGTATTTTATTCCCATTAATTAGCTCTGACAAGTTTTTGGTTTGGTATCAGTGCCCTTTCAAAAACAAAGCATACTCTTTATTTCCACAACTGTCAGCTGTTCTGTCTTGCATGCAGTTGCAGCTCTGTGTGCCTCATCAGGAATTATCTGTAAAGGTGCAGCTATTACTCTAGAATTGACAATGATGTGTCCATGCACTGCTCTGTGGGATGTCTTTGGGGATCCTGAGCAAACCAGATGATGTCAAACTGTCTTTGTGAACCTCTACAGTTGAGTTGTATTGTTAACGGCTTGAGTTTCCTGCTGTTCTGCATGCAAAGAAGGAGCCGGTAGACACAGTTTACAAAGTCAAAGACAGTGATGAAACCAAAGTGATAAAAACAGAGACGGGGGCAGGATGTTGCTCGTACTTTATCATCTACAGTTGAAGAATTACTACAGTAGCTTCAAAGGCCTTTCTCCAGCAAGAATATGAAGCAGTAAAGGATAATACACCTATTTCTTAGGTCTCTTTGACGGTTTTCCTTGGCGGGGTAGCATCTAAAGTTGTATGTTACATTCTTCTTCATCAAATGGAATCACTACATTTTTCACTCAAACTCAAATGTCAGCCTTGGGATTTTGTGTCTTAACTGGCTCAGTGAACCACCTCAGTACCAAACTCTGCTCCTGAAAGACTGGTTTTATGGTCGCAAATAATATTGCTTACCTTGTTTAAGGTTTAAGACACCTCAATAAATCACTCAGTAAAGTTAGCAACGTTAAGAAACCAGATCTCTCTCAGGCAAAGTGGAAGTCCCTAAAGTATAATCTATGATTAAACTATGATTAAATATTTGAATGTCTGGAGATATTTGAAAATCTTAATATAGTACAAAATGCTATTTATTGCTGTAATGAGCCATATTCTCATAACTTAAATTCAGCTTTTTGTGATTTTAATAATATTAAATTAAGGGGTGATTTGATGTTCTGGATTTAAATATCTTTTTTGTGTGTTTTTTTTTTTCAGGCACATCTCAGATACATTACAGGGTCTAAAGCTTGTTTTACTACACACCTTCCAGACTTGTATTCCTTATTTCCATTCTCTGACTGTTCTCATTCCCAGGTCATCAAATGCCAACACCTTGCCACAGCCCTCTGTTTACCAGGTATGTAAACCCATGCCCAGGAATATCTGATGCTGAGAGATGGTGCTCGGGAAGTCAGGAGACGTAGTAAGACTTGAGAGAAAATCTGTGCAGAGAGAGGAGGCAAGGTTGGGTGGGTCAAACAAACATCTTTTACCTAGGAGATCGATGTTTGTGCTGCGTGTGTCAACCTTGAGTTATTTCCATTGAATCATCATCACAGTAAATACATCAATGTGTAAGATAAAAATGTATACAGTACTGTGCAAAAGTCTTAGGCAGGTGTGAAAAAATGCCTAGAAGAATTGATGCTGGTTTGAAGGCAAAGGGTGGTCACATTAAATATTGATTTGATTTAGATTTTTCTTCTGTCCACTCACTTTGCATTTTGTTAATTGATCAAATATAAATCATTCACATATCTATTTTTGAAAGCATTCTTATTTTACAGCATTTCTTTCACACCTGCCTAAGACTTTTGCACAGTACTGTATGTTTATGTTATGGATAATTATTGCTTTATTATTAATGTTTTTTTAATTATATCCCCTAATATCTGCAAATGACCTAGGAATATTTCCACATTTGACAGTGGCTGCTTTGTTTAGGAGAAGCTAGACATGTTTAAAAGGGTAGATTGAAGGTGAATATCATACTGGGCTTTTTAAAGTGAGAGGATATATATTTTTTACACTTGACTGAAACTTTAACTTGATTTGATGTGTATTCTTGTGAGTCCTCAGCTTCTTCCTTTTATTCTAAAACAATGTGTATTGCTGTGTACAGTATGTTATCTGTTGCCCCTGTACGTCAACATTCACAGATGTGTGGCTCTGTAATTGACCTGAACTGATGGATAATAAAGCCACATTTTCAAAAAGGTGACAGTAATTTAGCTAATTAGAGCAGAGAGTCATTAGAAGCATCTCGTTAAGAGGTGAATTATCACAACACTGTAAAAATCCATGATAATATGAATAGTGTTTTGGCTGGAGAATAATGCTGGATCAGGAAATGTTTGAAAGCTGGACATCACAGCGACTGGTTAAGTGGCAGATACTGACCCAGTCACGTCCCAGCAGGTGCATTCAGGTCATCAGACTTAGATCTAACTAGGGCAGTATGCTTTAGTTAGAACCAATTTAAGATGCACCCTGCATGCATTTACTTTATTGCTTTTCTGCCCTTGACTCTGATAAATCATAGCCCTTCATGGGATCATCTTTCACTCCTTATGTTGTGGGTTGCCCAATTCTGAGTATTGATGACACGGTCTGGGCCAAGGACTGCCCCATTCTCCACTTCTTCCCATTTTCCCAAGAGGATCCTATTTTACATAAAAAGCTGGCTTTCAATCCCCCAGATATCCCTCCTACCAAATTCCTCAAAGACACTGCTCGGGGTCCTGACTGCCTCCTTGTTGTGAATAGCTCTCTCTAATTGGGTTTCGGACTATTTCAATATGACAAATGCTCAGCCTCTCCTGAAAAACATATTAACTGTGGTCTTATTTCAGTCTTGATAAATAAACTTGTCCTTGTCAAGAATAGAAAACAGAAAATGTCCTTCAAGGCATTATGCTAGTGCATCTGGATCATGACGCATTACTCCCACATGCCATTATACCAGCCTACCTGCGAATCACAGCAGAATCTACAGAAGATACACTCAATTAACCCCCAAACTAATTAAACAATAATACCCAAGAGAGTCCTTAACAGGGGGGTGCTGACACTGGTGTGCTGTTGTCACTGACCAGATGCAACCGTTGCAGCAATATTGCAAGACTTTAGTCAACAAATGTTCTTACTCTGTGTTCTCAGCAGCACTATCAGCATGGGATTTAAATACCAGGCACTGCATTTCTTATTCTATAAGTCTTATATCACTGCAGTTGTAATTTAAGCAATAGTTAAGGATGTTTAAAACTGAACAAGCAGTCTGAGAAATGCATTTAAAGGTATGCAATTTCCAAATACTTTCCAAAATTTACTTGCAAATGGATAGAATTTAAAAGTGAAGTGAAGTGAAGGACGTATTTAATTGGCACATTCCAGTTAATTTATTTAAATTAATTAGTAATGTTTCATCTACTATTGTAAACTTTTAATGTAAATGTAATGGGCACAGATCATCCATTTACAAATCTTTAATCAGCAAACCATAAAATACTATTTTGCTGTGTTAAATGTACAAACCGTCTCACTTACTGTGGAAAATTGATTTTTTTTTCTGTGCATCCCCAATTTGGCCATGAAAACTGGGTTTTATTATCATGAAAATTGTCCACTGCCTATTGACAAACGTTGCAGGGAAAGCAAAAAGTAAAGTAGAGATTGATTCATTTCTCCTTTCCATCACAGTGAGATCAGGATGAGGCTCTATGTCTATATGGAGACTTTTCCTCCAAAAAACAGAAAGGGGAAAAAAAAGCATCAAAAGTTCTGCTTTTGGATCGCTCTGTTTCTTGAGTAATTTTGACATGTTGCTAGGTAACAGGTGTCTGATATCTCTGACAATATACACAAAGCAGACTTATATTTTTGCAGTGAGTTGTTGCTAGGTTACAAGTGCCATTGTCGTGAGGTTTTGTCACTCAGCAGGAAGACTCTGAGCCGATCATGATGCTCGTATGGAACCACCTGATGTATAAATCACCATCATCCTTAAACTGAGCTTAAAACCTCAGTATGTTTCACATAAGCCACATCGAAAACAGCGTGTCTCACATGAGCTTATGAGATTGGTAAGCAAAGGCTCTTTTCCATTATTTATCACAAAAATATGTTGAGCTGTGGTCCTGCTCGGCATCACTCCTGCTGGTCTCACTGCCGTGGATCTTGTTCGGCCCCAGATGGGAATGCTCCTCTCCTCCGGTCCACTTTACACTCATCACTACTGGCCAATGGTGGCGCTTCATCACCTGCTGCTGTGCCCCTCCCAAAACTCCTGCTCTTCTCTGTCTCTCTCCCCTATCAACCGTCTCTCTCTGTCATTTCAACATTTATATTTTCAATTCAACATTTACATTTTGAATGGGACTTTTTTGGAGGGAGAGTGGCTCTTTTCATTAAACATTTTTTATATTTCGATTTTTTTACTTTATTTTAATGGGTGGGGTTGGGGGGGTGAGTAATATTTAACTCAATATTCATGTTTTTGTTTTACAATTTAATAATTGATTGTTCAGAAAAATAATATCAATAGCTTGATAGATTTCTACTTACAAATAAATCTGTTGAAATTTCAAGTTTTTTTCTTTTTTATTTGAATATTTCCAAAAGTCCCCAGCTTATCTTCCAGTGGAAAAGAAATATACCGAAAATGTTCCACCCCTTGTAAACTGGGTCCACATTGTGATTGGATCATGCAAACCACTAGACAAGTTGGTCTAGGACCCATTTGACCACATATATTTTGCAGTGTAAATGTCCAATGCATCCTGACGTGTACCAGACAAGGAAAATAAGTCATCAATGCAGGCCATGTGGGGGTGGGTTTGTTGACAGAGCACTGACAGTGATAAAAATGTAGAGGACCACTGATGTCCGTGGTTGGGGTGCAAATGAAATCAGATGTCTAATCTCGATTTGAGCAGAAGATTCAGTCCAAAGAAAACTTTGATTCGAACCGCTACTGGGCCATTTATGGGGGTATTGCGAGCAACAAAGCAACAACGACTCCAGTTGTTGTTGTTGTTGTCAACAGGCTTCTAGTGGAAGAGGTGTAGGTAGCAACGAAACACAAGCTGTACATCCTTGGAGACGCATGATACACACAGGTGTAAACGCCGATGTGTGTCTTCTGTCCACGTGTGGTCCGATCACCCAAGACGCATTTTAAAACCACGTCTAAACAGGGTACATGAAGCCTGACAGTCACTCTAACTTCCCAAGACCATAAGATGGTGTACCTGTGATTGGGGGTGTTGTTATTTGTGAAAGTCGGATGCTAAATTGGCTTGGCATCCACTTGGGCTGTTAGTAGCCTGTGTTCTCAAATAAACAGAGCTTCATGTGGAGCAGCAGCCCACACGCCAACTCCACTGATGGAGTAAGTGGCAGCGAGGAGTGAGTTTATGGTTTCTCATCAATTCTACTGTGACTACTCTCGAAAAAAGGCATCCACCCCAGTTAGAGCTTCACATTATGTGAGGTAAACTTTCCTCTGTGTGTAGTGAAAAGTAATGTGACCATAATGGGGATGAAGTATATGCCTATGGGCAGTTAAGTTACAATATTCAACAGAAGTGTCTACAATTAGTTCAGGTTAAAGCATGATAGTACTCATTAAGTGACCATGCATGGTATTTGTTTGTTGCATCTTCCTGCTATTCTTCACCATTCACATAGACAGTTTGGAGTTAAAACTGGACATCTTCCAGCTAAGGGTTCGGAGGTAACAACCCCAAAGAAAACATCCGATCTATGACCAGAAGAAATGACTGTTCAAAAAACCTGATGCCTACTTTCTGATAACTGTCTGGCATCATTGTTGTGGTATTCAACTGACCACTGACTTGTTTGTTACCTCTTCAAAGGTTTAGGAGTTATGTCAAAACAATTCATTGAAACAGTGCAGATAATTTAGCCAAATTTCCATGTGGCACCAAAAGCAGTTGACATGTCGCAGTAGAATAAAGCGCAGGTGTAAATATTAAAATGAATCATGGCTGAATTCCACTTGGCTGTTCCAGTTTCAGGGTCCTGGTAATGTGCATGCTGGCTTACTGTCACACAGTCATGGCCTGCTGCGACTCTTAAATAAAATGGAGCTGCTGTTAATGTTTCTACTAACACCTGTGCCTTCCCTACTGTGCCACGTTGTGAAAGAGCCCTATTGTACTGAAACAGCCCTCAGAAAGGTTACTAATGCTCTCCTCACAAAAGACTTTTGGTTGATTCTTAGAGCACCCAACATTGACAAAACCTCCTGTAAGTGTTAGGAAAAATGAAAAGTTTGAACATTCGCAGCTCCATGACAACTAAGCAAAGACTTTATGATGCAGTCAAAAGCTACAGAACAAGATAAAGTGAAGCCTGAATGGAGATTGTTCCCAAGGTCAAGAATGAACTGTGAAGCTCACATTGTGATTAAATATTAGTCATGCAAATGGTGCCTCTATTGTTCCAACAAACGTAATTAGCCACACTCACAGATGAAAAGTCTCCAACTCCCTTTTTTTTGTTGCTGCATGAGTGACTTCTTGTTCGTTGGGGTGCCTATCAAAGTAGAGGGTGGCAGTGGTGGTGAAGGTGTTGTGCCCTCCTTGTGAAGCTCGTCGTTAGCTGTTTAAAGGAAATACTTGGTGTCATGACTGTCTCGAACCTCCCCAGGCCAATGGCGGGGTTAGCAGTGGCAAGAACTGCATGGTTTAACAAATTTAAATTAGCTCATTATTGCATCATTTGTTCAGCTCCGAGCTGACTGAGAAATGTACTCGGTGGCCTTTACAAACTGCCAGTTCGCACTATTACTTTTATTCCTAATGCCAATGCTGTTTGCATCTCTGTCCACCGCCCCAGCCTCTTCATATAAGTCACTTTCTCAGATCCAGAGTTATTGTTTGTTTACAGCCATATAGGTGATTGTCTTCTAGTACATGATAGGGAGGATTTATCTTGCATGGCAGCTGGTTTCTTGCAATATCAAAAAATCATGCAAAAATCCATCTTGTCCGGCTTCAAGTAATGCATCTGTGTCAGAACATCAGTGGTTTGGACCATAGACTGTATAAAGAATGGACAACTTGTCTCCACTTCCGCTAACTGTACAAAAGTTAAGCCGAAATCTCCTGGACACAGAAGCTGCCATCTTGGGCATTTGGAGCCAGAGTTAGCGCAGCAGTGATCAGGGTCGGATCCATCGTAGGGCCTGAAAAAAATATAATTTTGCATTTGGAGTGGTGAGCTTTCCCCCCGATTTTAATGTCCTCTTCATTCACAAGCCACAAATTATATCGTTATATATTAGTGAATGCAGTTCTTTCATTTCTGAACTTCAAGAAATTAGCTTTTATTTCTTTTGGAAAATGATCTCACTGATATTGTTGAGGACACATGCTGGGTATGAAAGCTTGCCAGGCGTAACAACAGTTACGAAGGGGGGCGGGGCTTAACAGAGGGTCAATTACCGGCTCAACAGCCAACTATTCAACTAAATCAGTATGGGAGTATTAGAATAAGAAATCCATGATGGTGACTCTCACTCTTCCTCCTTGTCACAATGTTTGTACAAAGCCTGTCTCTCATTCTCATTCTCTCTTTCTCACACACACACAAACTCCATCCCACCCATGAGGGCCCTCCTAATTTATTTTTATTTCCCTGGCCATTTGTGCATCTTACAGTTGGTCTATTCCACACCAAGGTTTTGTCTGTTAACATTTAAATTCTCTCATCCATTGTAACCATCCAACTTTAATTAGCTTTGTAGTAAAGAGCTCCAATTAAAGTGATAATTACACACTGATAAACGCTGATTTTCTTAACAAAAGCTACTGAAGAACAGAAAACAATAACACACATTTCCCAAATGGAGGATTTTTGTCCTGTCTGAGTTATTTTTATGCTTTTTGACTCATCTCTATCAAGTGTGCAGATGATTTGAGGGCACTTCTGCAAGTCAAGGCAATCAGAGCAGACGAATAACATTACAGCTGTTGAATGAAATTTCTCATGAAATGTAGCTGTGGTGCTAAAACCCCTGGCTATTCAAACACCATTTGAGCATAAGAATTATTGCCTGCTTTTCCAGATGCATTAATGTACGGCAACCTGATGAAATATGTTTGCATATTTAAGTTAAGAGATGAAAAGGGATGAAGGAAGCTTATTGTCCTTCATTACTGGCATCAAAGGACTGTATGGGGAATCATGAACGATACAAGGAATAGAGGAAGTACATGTGCTGGAAGATGAAGTGTTACTTTCTTTTCATTCACAGCTTATTGGGCAGATGAAAAATCAGTATTCACCTGGCAGAGAGAAGCATACTTTGAATTTCTGGAACGGTTAAGACTGTACAACAGAGGAAAGAATATCAGCAGGAAAATACATGATGGTAGAGGGGAGAAAAACACTACACAAAATGTATGTGACACAATTTTCCTTTTCTTTGTGTGCTGTATGTGTTCCCGCACATGGACCTACTTTCTTCAGGAAAGAAGGTCTCGAGGGTTAAAGACGACTGGATGTTTCTAACTAGCTGTTGGACGTCTGTGATGCAGCTATAGGCTGCGCTGTTAGGATGTCTCCTAAACCCATTACAGACTGAAATACACTCACAAACACACTCACTTTACTGGCAGGTAAAGGGGCCCACAGCAGGTTTGTAGATAATAAATAGAAGATCACATCTTATTTTGGCTCTGGGAAGAAGAGACTTAGGACCCTGAATGTAGCAGAACTGCAGACAAAATCTAAAGCTACACTGAAATATAAATGACACTGTTCATACAGAGGGTGGGAATCACCAGAGGCCCCATGATGCATTTTTATCTTGATACTTGCGCCTTGAGTAAATGACATGGCATACATAACAAGAAAGTCCAGTTATAGCTGGTGGGAGGGAAGGCAGATGGGTCAAACAAACTCAAGACTTGGACCCAGGAGACCAGTGTTTGTGTCCCTCGCAAAACCAAGAGTCAGTGTTGTAATTTAAAGTCAACCTGTAACGGCTTCCAGAAGTTAAATGGGATAATGGTTGTTTTAAAGCCCAGCCCTGTTCTTTTACCTTAACCTTAGACAACTAGTTTGCCGTAAGTTAACCATTTCCTGTGAACATGAATGTTTATTTTGAAAAGCCATTCTGCTTAGTAGTAGTAGTGGGAAATAAGACAGCATCCCCTAGAAATGGGAGTAATGAATCCATTATCGATTAATGGTTGTTAAGAATTTGGTCGATCACGTAGAATTTATAATCTTTCTGTGTATTTTTTATTTCAATTTTATCTATGACTGTTTATCAGTACTCACTGAACTGAAACACGTCGAGCGTTCATTTCTGCAGCCGTACGTCAATAAGCCAATGAGCTGAGAATTAAGTTGTGTAAGGACCAAGCCAGCTGTTGAGGCCTTTAAACCACGTGTTACTGCCCTTTGTTTCAACCACGAGGGATTATGTTAATTGACGGCCATTTTGATATCATAAAACTTGTGCGGAGCCCCACCCTGGGGGTCCTCTCCTCAACACCCATTGGCCAACTGACCACTGACCGGTGACGCTCGCAAGAGGTGAGCGCGGTTTACAAAAACTAAACGCAGCCCACTGCTCGGTCGTTCTCAGGTTTTCCACTGACCTAAAGAGACGTGTTCCAGGTACCAGAATTGTTTTCCCTCCTTTTTGAACAAGACAAAGGGACCATAGTTTTTCTAAAGTTTGCTTTTTGGCCAGAGTAAACTCAGATTAATTATCTTTGTGCAACGTTTTGAAAGGACTCCGAAAACCAACCGGTTTATTTATTCACTAAGGGACAGTGAATACAACTTCAAAGGAAAAAGGCGACCAGATTCCCTTTTTCTTTTTCCTTGTCGACGATTTTTCCCTGCATCCTTCATCCGAGGATAATAGACTGTTTATTACTGACGAGTATTAAACATCGCCGTGCCATGAAGCCTGCCGCTCATTGCAAGGGATTCTCCGAGGCCGACGAACAGCTGATCAGCTCCACGTGTTTCCACGCCGCCGCCGCCTGACCGAATCAGCTGAGAAATCACGGATCGATTTCTCTCAAGTAAGGGCTTAATATATCTGGGCAGATCTTAGTTAAGAAAGGTTTTTCTTTTAAATCTGTTTGTGAATTTTACTGTTTGTGTTACTGTAGTTGTTTTACTTTTGTGCGCTGTTTTCTCCATCTCTCTCTCTCTCTCCCACTGCGCCGAGCCGGCGCATCTCTCTCTCTCTCTCTCTCTCTCTCTCTCTCTCTCTCATTCTTATTTTGCTGGTGTTATTATTATTTTGTAGAGGTGTTATTTGTGTTTGACCGGCACGGTCACTTTAACTGTGAACGACCCTCGACCGGCTTATTCGCCGTCTCTCTCTCACTTTCTCTCCCTCTCTCTGCCTCCCTTTTACGCACGCCGTGCGTAAAGAACCCAAGGCGCTGTTTCCGTGGTTGATTTGGTCGTTGTGTTCAAACTCCAACGCTAAGTCACCCACGTTACGGTACGCTTTGTTTCTCGACGCCACGTGGGCACTCAAACCCCATTGTTGGCGTGTTTATTCTACCTGGGTAGTACGCGGCAGCCATCTTGCGCGTACCACCCCAAAAGGAGGGGGCGTTCGCAACTTCTCTCTCTCTCTGCCCCTCCTCTCTCTCTCTCTCTCTCTCTTCCTCACACACACACACACACACACACACACTTACCTCAGTACGCATAGACGCCTATACTTACATACATAGCTTCGTACATAAATCCCATTATTTACTATTACTGTGTGCCTTATTTTGTAATTTACAGTATTTTACTTGGATATTATTACTGTAAATAAATATTTTTCCTATTTTAACAAGAAGTTTCCTGGTATTGTTTGTGAAATATTGTGTGAAAGCCAACCTCTGACACGTCAAGGATTCATTGACTTTTAAGATTTGAGACTGTGATTTTTGCTATCTTTCCCATTCCTACGTGAATGGGTGGTGCCCCATCGAGTAACTTTAATTCATTTAAAGTATTAAATATTAATTTAGTCAATTTCCGATAGCAAAATTGACCTAAATTAGCTTTTACCCCTACAGTTGGATAAAGCTACAGTTTGCAAACTGAAAGTTGCAATAACAATTAAAAAACACACAGAAAAACAAGAGTATTAATTTAAGCAAAACTAGCTTACTGCTCAATCCTTGCTAGCATGAATTACGAGGTTTAATTTTATCCAAAACTTACTTTAACCCATTAAGGCCTAAAGCGCCTGGAAAAAAATGCCTGGAAAACCTATGGGCGATTTTCAAATGACTCCCTAAAACCTGAAGTTTTTCTGGAAATTCAACACCTACTAAATAATAGATTTTTCCGCCTCTGTAGCAGATAAAAATGAAATTCAAAAAGTATTTGAGAGCTTATACCCGTGGCTTTCTTACGAAGTTGAGTTTATTTGTCCAAACCTTCAATAAAGTTTTTTTAAAAATCAACAAACTCAGCAATTGTTACATTTGACTGAATAAAAAATCCTATGCATAATACTAATATATGCCCATTAGCAAGATGCAAACATGATATGACCACTGGAAGAACAAGACATAGTTCTCATTAGCCTACTGTAATAATAAAAAAAAATTATCATAATAATAGTAATAATAAATAATAATAATAATACATTTTATATATTGCACTTTTCAGGGTACTCAACGACGCATAAAGTAATATAAGACATAAACAGTCATGATTTCTTATATCATCATCACAATCAATTAGCCTATTATTAATTAATATTAATATATTATTAATAATATTATTATTATCTCCAGATGGCCACAAATCTGTCTGTTCTTCGGTGAAAATATGTCGTCTAAAAACATATTCCTCATCCATAAATGCCAGTCGATTGGTTCCGAGGGTTCAAAGTCCGGATCAGCAATTAAATCATCGGCACTGTTTTAATCAGATGGCTTCCGTCACTTACTTCTGAGCTCCTCCGCTATAGTCGTCTTCCGCTATTGATTTATAAGTTCTGGAAAAGTCCAATGTTGCATTGCGACACTCCCGCATGTATTCTGATCATGATTCTGATGCATTTCATTGGCCAAGAGACCGAAAATAGGTGGAAAAAAATACAAATACTACAAAATGACATATCCGCTGTACCGGCCTTAATGGTAGAGTGACACAACAGCGCTCCCGGTTTTAATGGTAGAAATGCGGTAATGCTTTCCCGGCGTCAATGGGTTAACACAAAACACATTTAAATATGCAAGATTACTGTGAAAACTAACCTCATGCCTCTTCGGGGGCAAAACATTAAACATTGAACTCCTTGACGTTATTTTTACAGTTTAATCTCACTTGATTTAGTTAGAGTCATGATTGACAGGATCAAGTCTTTTTTTGTCCTTTCAAAATTAAAGCGTCCGTTATCAAAACAGGCTTTTGCATACTGTATATATTTCTTTTATTTAGCCCATGTATGCATGCAGCGATTAATCAATTAATTGATCATTAACTTTATATTTGAGTTGAGTGATATATATATTATAGATAATCGAGATGGCAGGTTTCTTCCAAACGCCCATCCCTTGTCCCCTACACATCACCTGTGAAAAAGGTGTTCTATGTGCATCGGTATTACAGACCAAGACAGTGCAATGGTTTCATATGATAGAATTTTTTTCATTCTAGCTTTAAAATAGAGCAGCATCTTAAATATAATAAAATGAGACATGGTTTAAGGTTGGCTTCTGGGGTGGCCAACCAGATTTCAGGGGTGGCCCATCCCACCTTAGACCTTTCACTCCCTGGACAGGCCCAGGCCCATTCACTGTGTGACCATTCAATGGTAGTGTCTCCAGGGTCTTCAGCTTCCTCACACAATCCACAGACATTCAGATTAGGTTAATGGTTGAGTCTATAATTGCCTTTGAGTGGCTGCATCTCTGTGTCAGCCTGTGGCGATCTGGCAGCCTGTTTAGAGCACACCTGATTCCTGCCCACTGTCAGCTGGGTTCGGCTCCAGCCCCCCCAAACCCTGCAAAAGGAAAGTGGTTACAAATGATGGATGCATGAATGGATTCCATTTTGATATGATGACTTCTATACACCATTAATATTATTAAATTATTACATTTCTGTTTAAAAGGACAAGAAGCATTAAACTGCTTAGAAAAAAAGCATTGAAGCAAATTGTTTTTATTGGAATTCATAAATGGCAACATTTGAATAACTGCTGTTTCTCAAATGGCAGGCTACCCCCCTTCACTTGGATGCAATGTAAATTCATATGCTGATGGCTTGTCAGCTACGGGGCTTGAAGACGGGACTATTTTATTTATGTAAAGGAGTGTGGGCGCACAGTCCACTCTTCTGCAGTATTACTGTGGATTTGAAGGCCGAGGAAGAATAGGAAAAAAAAGACGTGACAGCACACCAGCCAGCAAGGAAGTGGCTGTTTGACTAGTATATGATTTAAATGTTTCACAGTTGACAAGACGCACAATTTGTCAATGAGGGGAAAAAAAATTAAAGTTTACTCACAGACGAACCGTAAAAGATTGGAGCAATTATTTTATGGTCCCCACCTTTGCTGACACAGGCACATGGAAAAATACATCCTTATAAAATCATCTCAGCTCGGCTGAATCAGCAAAGAAAATCAGTCATTTTTCTCAGAAGTGGAAATGTCTCGAATCTATATGCCTCCTATAGACTGATTGACTTCAAGTTATTCAGGCTGTATCCCGTGGAAACGGAGGAGGACTTTAAGTTGAAAACGACATAATTTAGGTGAATTTTTCATTAAAGCACAGATAGATTTAATACTCCAGTGTCCCCCAGTGCTTATTAAATCAGGTCAGTTTGAGATAATGGATCTTTAAAATTCTACAAGCAGCTCTAGTAATCTCTTCCCGCTCTCCTCCCTCTCCTCCCGCTGGACTCTGTTCCCTCACACTATATTTATTACAGGATGATTCAAGTTTGGGTAGAGGGGGAGTGAGAGAAAGAGCGTGTGAAAGAGATTTCCAATAGATAACGTGTTTATAATATTAACTAAGAGCCCCGTAGCCCAAGAAGAGGAGCTGCAGGTGCCAAAAGTGCTGATGATTTCAAAAAGCAGCAGGGAGCGAAGATTAGGGAAAGAATAGCAATTCCAGTTCACACCGAATCGACGCAGTCAGTAGCTCCATACTGGGGTGAGGCTCGAAAGTGGAAAGTAAGGTAACTATATTGAAGTCAACTTTCTTCTTTGAGATCCAGGCGAAGTTGTTAAATCTATAGCTGTCACATTTGATGTCAGTATTGATTTATGAGGATGGCACACCGAAAAGGCTGGCAGCTTCAAGGGATCTCGCTGTTTAGCTATGCAAAGCTTGCTTTTAATCCCACAGCAGGTTTAGGCGCTTCCTGCTTTGTGTGCAGTCCTGGCTCGACACAGCAGAGTAGCATAATGTGTAATGATTGGAGTATTGAACTACACATGACTAGAAATAACAAGAAAGAAAGTTTCTCTCTCTAAAGGAGCCTCTCTAGGGTTGCATTTTCCCACTCGCAGGGCGAATGAAATATGTTTGAGCAAGTAGCATATCAGGACCATATTTGTTGTTCAAATTAGTTGCTTTTGAAGGAGCATATTTGTGCCACAGCTAAATGGAAAATAAATACAGGTGGTAGCTGGAAGCCACAATTGGAAGGGCAAAAGATAATACGTACTTCAGGAAAAAATGTTTTGCAGCGCAGCATAATAAGGCCTCATGTAAAATAAGAATAAAGTGTAAATTTATCTGTTTCAAGGTCATTTTTTCCTCCCCATTCTGTCACACACTGTCCTGAACTCTAAATCATCTCGAAAATGGCCACAAGCTATTTTTTTCAGATACGCTTCCATTATTACATCTGCCCTGCCCATGATGGTCTTATCACAGCTTTAGCATCTGCCTTTAACGTTGGGTTTTTTTTCCTCTCCGTCTGTCATTCCAAAGTTTAGGCCTCGGAGTAAAAAAAGCTCAATCATTGGAGAGATGGGCCTACAGGCCAACATTATGTGCAGCAGTGTGTGATGTAAACACCCACTTCTACCCGGCAGCATAATTTTACCTTCAAAAAAAGAAAGCACTCAGCTCTTGTTGTCAATGTCAGCAGATGAGGCCTTCACATATTAACACTCGCTGCTATGAACACAATGTTTTTTGCCTTCTTTGTTCCATGACAGCCTCGCGTGCTCAGATGGACATGGTGATGAATACCCTGCTGGGTTAAATATGACTTGCTGCACTTTCTGTATATTCTTCATATCTCAGAATCACTTTAATCTCCTTTAGCAACCTCAAATCTCTCTCTGTCTCTCTGTCTCCATTTCTTTTTCCAAGAATTCACTTCAACTCTTTGTGTGGGAGTCGGAAGTCAGTGAAAGTTTGTAACTTGAGCTTCACATCAATGCTCATGAAACTTATTGTACTGCACCTTTCAGCTAACTTGATAAAGTCATTCGGAGGATGTAGTTTTTGGTTCTGTTGAACTGTGGTTCTGTTTTTGTTCTATCAGGTGTTTTTATAATTTAGTCTAGTTGTCACAGTCCTGCTTTATTTCCTAATGTTCTTAGACGATTTGACCTTTGTTTGTGTAGTAGTAAGAGTATTAGGCTTTCTGGGGTTCTTGTTTTTTTGTTTTCTGTTTGTTTTTTTTCTCCTGTGTTCTGCTGCAGCCTTTCCCTCCATTGCCCTTTGACATGCTCTGTATCAGCCCAATTAGCAGTTCCCCGCCAGTTTTGCTGCCTAATCATCTCATTCCCCTCACCTGGGCTTCTACGCCCTTTTGTCCACACTTCATCCCCTTTGTTACATTATATTTAAGATTGTATTAAAGTCCTTAGTTTTGTTTTGTCTGTGATTAAAACTTCAAGTTCTTGCTGCCTGCAGTCTCTTGCATTTGGGTCCAGCTGCTCATTCACTCACTCTTCATGGCACTAAGCTTATGATATAAGAATGGGGGACACAATATTTAAAATATCACCATAAAATATTATCTAAAATATCTTTTAAACTGTTTAAACACATATATTTTTTGCAGATAGGCAGACTTAATAAATTGTACTCATTGATTATACCAAAGTTGTTTTTTTTCATTACTCATGTGACACATCTCTGACACATGAACAAGCTGAAAAAGACAACCAAAAGCTCTAGAAAAACCAAGTTAGAGAATCATGAGTTGACTCCATAGGCTTTATAAAAGATGTGGATGTGGCCAGCGTGACCTAACCCATTGGTTCCTAGACTACAATTTTGAAGCCTTGAGTTTGGGATTTTTTGACAATGGCCAAAGTGACCTTCATTGGACAATAGCATGAAGCTGACTGACTTTATTTTACTACTATTTAAATGGGACCATAATTTAAAAAAAAAAATGCATATTTTTCTCTATTGAACAAGACTTGAATTCAGTATTTGTGACCATAAAATCATTAGGAAAATGTTTACTGCAGTAATAGATCAAATGAGAGTCAGGTCATTTTCTCATAGACCTCATTGAATTTCTTGTTGCAGTTGGTGGAGTTGCCCCCCGCTGGCCATTAACAACAATACGGGTTATTTGAACATTTACAGTTCCATGAAAACTAAGCAAACCCAATCTGGATGATGGAGACAATGAAAAAATTGAAAGTTGTAGAAAAAATGGGTAAAGGCCCTGAGTTCAGATTGTTTTGTTTTGTTTCAGAGCTATATGGAAGAACAATTTCTATTTCTAAGGTGACAATTTAAAGATGATTCTTGCAAACATATATCATCTAATTCTTAATATACTGTGGGAAGGTTGATGCCTGGTAATTAAGTTGCTTAAAATTGCTAAAAGTTCATCTTGCAGATTTTTAATGAGTTTTGCAGAAGTCTCTTCAAAATTGTTTGCTGATAATAAAGTCATTTAAAGTTCCCTGGCTTCCTGATGAAGTTAGTTGTGTAATTTTATAAAAGTGAAAGTGTCGGGCAGATGAGAACATACACGGTTAACACTTAACAATCGACCTAAAAAGTATAGGAAGTGTTCAATAATGGGGGGCATTACAGTGCAGACCTGCCACTAAGAGCATTGTAATGAAGAGATAAAGTTACACAAAGTTAAGTAACTCCAGATTGCAAGACTACTTGTAGCATCCAAACCTGTAGGATGTTTCCAAACTGGTGGATTCAACCACTGCAGAAATATCAAACAAGCCAAAGTCTTTACTGATGTCTTTAGCAACAAGATTAACGTGATCAATGGATTCATGAACTGCAAGAGCTCTTTTGTTGTGTACCACTTAGAATGTCCCTGTGGATGTTTTTATGTTGGCAGGAATACACAGGAACTAAAGGAGAGAATCAATCAACATAAATGTTGGCAATGGGAAATATTCAATGGCAATATCATGATTAAACTACACATAACCTGGATTCTCTCAAAGCAGTTGGCATCAAGATCATGGGATACTGTTTAACTTCAGAGGGAAGCATTCTGGATTTCCACCCTTTGAAACAACAACATTCCCAGAGCTTCGTGTAACTGCATATTTTGTAACTGTTGTGTAGAAGTTGTGTTTTTTGGCAGTGTTTCATATATGCTGTGTGTGTTTTTTACAGCTTGCTCATCAATCCAACAAGAACTCAAATGCTAATTAGCCTTTAAAGCGTCCCACAGGAGCGTTTCCTAAATTAGCAGCATGTCAGCATGTCTTTATAACTTCACATAGACAACATTTAAAATTATGGTTGATGTTGTGTAATCAGTTTGGTTCAGTTAAGGCAACATAGTTAGACTTGAGAAGAGAATTTCATTCCGGTTAAATTAAGTATGTTTATGTAACTTGCGTGCTTAACCTATGTTACGTACATAACTCAATTTAAGTATGTAACATTAAGTAAGTCGAAAAACTCAATATTGATTTTTGGTTTGGCATACAACATAAACTACCACGAGAGGTTGTTTTGTAGCTGTAGAACTTAAAAAGCTACGCATGGAAGTTAACAGACATACATATCTTAAAATAACAACATGGACTTTTTGACTTTTGGGTGAAATCATCCAAAAATGGGCAAAAAGGTGGCGCTTGGATGACCTTGGGTGGGGAGAATACAGCAGCTAGCCTGCTGTGAGGGCAGCCACCTGTTAATCAATGCGGCCATGCATTATCTTACCGTTACTTTAAGCCTTGATATAATTTAAATGGGTAGGTTATATACAAAATTCACCCCTCTCACAGGTTAATGAAAGGAGAAATTAACTTAAGAGACCAATCCGTTTTTTGTCCCAGGCTTTTATTATGTTTATATCTGCTGTTAGTTCTTTCTAGCCTGGGTAAACCCATACTGTCTTGCACGCTCGATTTTATTTCGAACCTGCAGGTGGTCTGGCAACTACGGCCGCTTCTTAGCCCTGTTTTAGGGATCCAATCACAGAACGGGGAGGGACGGCAAGAGGATGACGCGCACTACTCGGCAGATGGAAGCTTCTAGTTTTGTAGTTTTTTTACAGATCCAACATGGCTGCAGCAGACGCGAAACTCTCTTTTGATCTGTAGACTGCGTTTTAAATAATTTGGAGCGAAAGTTGATTTTAAAAGAAGAACAACGTTTGACTTTACACTCCTGTTTCACCACGAAAAAGGATGTTTTAGCCTTGCTTCCGACAGGATTTGGCCAAAGCCTAATCTACCAACTAGCCCCGCTACCGCTCACTGCCGTAACGCCGGTTTAGAGACCCGCAGCAGCGAGAACTGGAGAAGCAAAGCAACAAGCAACACTCTCACAGACACACACACACACACACACACACACACACCAACACTGCCAGTAGACTGTGAGCAGCCTTAACCAGAACATGCTGCAGAAAAACGTTGCAGAAGCAGAATTGAGCATTTTCTCTGGTATTAACTGATACGATTGGCTAAGAGCTACCTATAGATGCTTTTGATAGACATTCTTAGCGCCCAATAAACAGCTCTGGACGATGGGAAAACCACGCCTCCTCTATGGAGAAATGAATGGCGGGTTTCCAGACTAATCTCATTTGTGATTAGTCTGGTGTTAGCCAGGCTAAGTTCTTTCAGGGTTGTCTTGCTTTTTGAGCCAGCCCCAAGAGGCCATCTGAGGGAGTGCAGTTTATGGCACGTTTGAGTTCATTTTGTTCTTTTAGCTCCAGAGGTTTCTGCTTGGTGCTACGTATCTATGGTAGTATTTTACCTCATCACCCTGATAAAGCCTTTCAACTGAAAATGTATGTCATTCATGACTCAGAGTGCCTTGACCTTTTTTTGCAAATGCTGTGGACCTTGACTCCGAAAGAGCGACTGTGTTCAATGATTTTTATAAAGGACACATATTCACTTTTTTTTCTCCATCATGTTTTTCTACCCACAAAATCATCCATCTAGTTCTTGACAGTTTCAAATCCAACTTGCAGAGATTTTGCTGGAAATATGTAATGAGTGCAAATTGATTTGAAAATGTTTGCTGCATTTTCAACACAAAAATAACTTTGTAAAAACATAACAGAATACATAATTTCCACTACAATGGATTACAGTTATTCAGGAAAGTTTCAAGGTTCTGGATGTGATTTTACACCTTACAGAAATGCAAATGGAATGCAACCTACTAGATTCCTTGAAGCTGGGAGAGAAAAAAAATCACAAATCTATACACCATGGATTGTTGTGGACAGTGCTCAGCAGTAATGCAAAGTATATTTGACTTGTAGTAAATGAACTAAAACATGCAAAAGCACTGCTATGGGTTGAAAAAGCACATGCAGATTTTCCTCTGCAAGGACTGAACCCCACACCCTCAATATACCACTGGACTCTCCCTGAACTGCAAAAAACTACATAAAATGAATGGTAAAGTGTACGATGGTGTCTGTAACATTAATATTTACCTACCTCACAGGGGACAAAGGACCACACCATTTTATATAGCTATATCCCTCACCTCAAGAGGAAGAAAACAATAAAACTCATACCATGCTCTGCAATGATTAAGTTAGTGATTCATTTGATTCACTGGCAGTGTTTGCAGTGCAGCCAGAGTGCTTTAAAAAAGATAAATTATTAATAGACCATAACAATAAAAAAGGCAAAATACAACAACTCATAAGTACCGTAGAGCAACTCTCAAAACAGTAAAGCACAGAGGAACAAGCTGAACATTTAAACTCGGGGAAATATGGTGGGAATAACAGTAGTCTGGCAGTAGATCACATAAACAAAGACAGGAATACAATCATGAATAATCAATACAATAAACAAAACAATAAATAAAATAAAAGAGAAATAAGACATTAGGGTTAAGCATTAACACCATCATTTCCTGTATGCAGTGTAGAGGTTAAACACATAATCATTAATTCATTTTAATCTGTTATCTTGGTCGACAGCTGTCACACAGCACAAGCCTCCGTATTCTCAGGAAGGACCGTGCAGTGCAGCCTGCGGTGCTGGATGAGATATGCACCAGTCAGTATCAAATTGATGAATGAAAGTACAGTCGTATAATAACTTTGCTACCTGCCTCGTATCCACAAAGCTGCAGCATGAAGTCCAACAGACCGAGGCTCCTAAAATTTCATGAAATGAGCACAGTGTTGTAAAATTCATACACATGCTCCATACATGAAAAGAGAGAGGAATACATTTTCCCCATTGCTAAAGCATTATGTCAGGACAGGACCAGGAGAATAAATGGTTAGAAACTGAAATGATGGATGGAAGAGAACCATTGTGTTGGTGAAGAGAGGGATGTGTATTGTCCTGCCTGAAAGTCAAAATATTTAACTTATCAAGTCAAACTGAAAAGTTCTACATTCACTGTGAATATTCTTTTTTCACACTAAAGTTACAAAAACCTCACTTTAATGTACCATGAACTAAAATAAAAGGAAACTATTAAAAAAAACAATAGGAAAGGTCACTGAATTTTCATTCAACTTTACAGCACAACGTTGTATGTCAAATCTGAACTTTTTTGAAAACACTAGTTTAACCTGTTGTCTGTGAACAATCATGTCTCATGTTTGTTATTTTAATTCTGAAATGGTATTTATCTATATATATATATATATATATATATATATAACTATCTGTCTATCTCTATCTTTCGACTGTTTTTTTATGGGTGCAAAAATTTAAAAAATAGCTTTATAGGTACAACAATGACAGGGACAAGTGAAAGAAAAAGAAAAGAGAAGTAGAGAGAGAAAAAAAGACCAGACCAATAATAACAGTGCTAATAAAAAATGTAAAAATAAATGTGTGTAAATGTTGTAATGTACTAGCCTGGGTATACCCAGACTGCCTTGCGCGCTCGAATTTGATTTCGAACCTCCAGGCCGTCTGGAAACCAAGCGATTATCTTAGCCCTGTTTTAGGGATCCAATCACAGAGCGGGGAGGGACGGTGAGACGATGACGCGTACTACTCGGCACTTGGAAGCTTTCCTGATCCAACATGGCTGCTGCGGACGCGAAACTCTCTTTAGCTGTAGATGGTGTTTTAAATAGTTTAGAGCGAAAGTTGAAAGGCGAAAGGTCTCTCGGCAGCTCCGCTGTCCCCCGGCTCGTAACGAGATCACCGGTATCGGGGCTATTAGCGCCGCACGGGCGGTTTCTGCGGCTCGTTGCGCCGAGCCGGTGAGACCGCCGGTCACCGCCGGTGATCTCGCTCCGAATCGGGGGACAGCGAAGCCCCCAGAGACCCGCAGCAGCTTGTTTATTGCCCATAAAATCAGTGGATGTGTGTGGCTGAATGACATGAGGGGGAATAAAGCGTGAAAATAAATAATCTTGCAGAAAGCGAGAACTGGAGAAGCAAAGCAGCAGCAACACTCTCTCACAGACACACACACAACAAACATCCATCTCTGTTGCTCTACTACGTCATCTGGTATAACTGATCTGATTGGCTAAGAGCTACCTACAGACGCTTTGATAGACATTCTAAGCGTCCAATAAACGGCTCCGGAGGATCGTAAACCACACCTCCTCTACGGAGAAATGCATTGTAGGTGTCCAGACCTAATCTCCAATGAGATTTGGTCTGGTGTTAGCCAGGCTAGTAATGTACAGAACTTTGTTGTAATGTGTAAACAACAGCAAAACTATATATATATATATATATATATATATATATATATATATATATATATATATATCAGGAGCTTTAATTGATACATTGCATTGAACAATTCTTTACATTTACTGTATATGTCCCTATCAGATAAACATGATATTACTGTTAGACATCAACAGATGAACAGTCCCATGTGATTTGTTTGACTATCTGGTTTAAATGTACTATATGTGCTCTCAGACCTTTTACCTGGTGAGTAAGATAAAACATTGCATATCCAATTTGTGGCGGACAAATATACTGCATAATATTCATATCCACATACAGTCTTGTCTCATAGGAAAAGTGTAATTATGTGTACTAATGCACATTTTCCTCTGTAGGAATAAAAAAAATAAAGACGGTAGCTGTGCCAGAGGTGCTGCAGAAGTGTTTTCCCCCGACTTGTCAACAGGATTTTCAGTGAAAACGCAACCTCGTGTCCCTTCTGGAGCTTCACACAATTCATCCAAGACAGAGCAATTTAAACTGATGTAAGCAGAGCATGTTTGCTGGTATCGACATGGCCAAAATCTATCTTACAACAATTATAAAATGATTCCTTGTCAAGAGCGCAACAGCGAGTGCAAGCCAGAGGGGCAGATATGCTAAAGTCACAGTGAAATGTTTTTTTGGTTTATTTTTTTAGACAGTTGGGCTGCCTCGCTGGTTAAAAAGGGGGGGAAAAAGGATATTTGGGGCAGTACATAGAAAAAGTATATCTGAAGGTGTCAGTTAGGCCTGCACAGTTATGTGTTAAATAAGGAGCCAGTTTGCATCATGTAAAAGGCATGCAATTAAAGTTGCTTTTTAAAATCTATAACACAATATACATGACTTTATCTTAAAGGGAAAATTCACCACAATTTCCAATCAGTGTTCATTGTAAATATTAGTGAAATGAAAACTAAGCTTCGTGAACCATTTTCTTAATTTTCTGAGCCCACTAGATGTCTCAAAAAATAAAGCAAATGGTTCACGAAGCTTTCTTTGTCACTTCACTGTAAATATAGTCAATTGAAACAATAACTTATTCAGTCTGTGCAAATGATTGAGGAAACAGACTTCTGCTGCTCGTGGAGCAATGCCGACAGTGCCTACATGTACAGTAGTGTTCAATATAATAGCAGTCCAATGTGACTAACCAGATTAATCCGGGTTTTTAGTATATTTGTTATTGCTACATGGCAAACAAGGTAGCAGTAGATTCTCAGAAAACCAACAAGACCCAGCATTCGTGATACACACGCTCTTAAGGCTATTGGGCAATTAGTTGAAAGGGGTGTGTTCAGGGGTGTGCACCTACTGGTACCTTGTTTGCCATGTAGCAATAAAAAAATATACTAAAAACCTGGATTAATATGGTTAGTCACATTGGACTGCTATTATATTGAACACTACTGTACCATCATGCATTGCAAGTTTGCTATTTTACACAAGCTCTCTTTGCTTTTTTTTCTCAGATAAATCAAATAAACTCACAAAATGTCAGAGGGCAATTCCAGCAAAGGTGTTTGCACGTGTTTACTCTCAGCCATATTCTCCCCACTGCAGCTGAACCTCCTCTTTCTCTCCAGCTCAATACGACTGAATATCCAAGTCATATAACATCCTCTGCACTTTTATGCCATTTAAACTGTTGGAAACGTAGCTAGTTTGCAGTACAAGCAAAGGAGGTTTTTGAGCAACGTTGGGCCCCACAGCTACCAAATCTGAAATAGCACTATAGAGTTCTTCTTCCAAATATTTCACTGTCACACCAAATGATGGTGCTGCGTTCAGGAAGAGAAACAGATTTTTCCGCTCTGCCCCAGAGACACAGAGAATATTGGCAAGAAGTGCAGGCGATTTTAACACTGTATCCCTAGAGTAACTCACACAGATAGAGATAAGGTTAAAAATCAGCTGGTTATTTATCGAAACTGATATCTATTCCTAAATTTAACCTAACCATGCACATTGTTGAAAGATTTTTTACTTTGATATTGAATGTTATCCTGCATTAAGCAGAATCATCATAGACCAAGCCTGGTGATTGAGTTGGTCAGAGGAAGGTAAGATTTTTCAATAAAATTATTGTTTTTACCCGCAGACACACCATAAAGGAAAGAAGTAAAATGCAACAGAACAAAAATTAGGAAAATGATTAAAAAATGAATTAGCACCACTCTTCTTGATTAAAGCAAAATCAATGTTATTGAAGCTAAATCTAAGATTGGAATCTGTTGCAACATAAATCACATGATCAGGTTTGTATGACTTCCTTCAAAAACTTTTTACAGCGTGATTTATATGATAACCTACAAAATATGACATGATGAGTGATGTTTTGCAGACACATAACCACAGAACATTGTTGATACATGACAATCACTGTTTTCAACAAAATCACTTTCCTATGGTTACTTTTCCTTTTGGTTACATTACAAAGATTTCAAACTTGGTACACCCAGGAAAATACCATTTTGACAAAAAAAAAAAAAAGAAACAAATAGAGGGATAACTTTTTTTATTTGATAAACAGAACAATACAAACAATAACATCAATGACAGCAATAGCCGCTAGTAAAATGATAACTTAAAATGCTAGGTTATGTTGTTAAAACTGGAACTTTACTGACCACTCGAACTGTTGCAAATGATTATCTGACCAGATACAAATTTTCAGTCAAATCAATTAGTATCTGAGTATTGATTTCTTTTGACAACTCTTATAACATTACATTTCTACAATGTACATTTAATACATCGACTAACACTAAACAATAACAAGGCTCAATAATGGTTGAAAACAAGCCATGCAATTATAATTAGTTTTCATTAAGCAGTCAAACTTTTTCCATTTGTGTTTGTGAATTACAGACAAGCGCTTTTAAATACAGGCTGTGTACAATATTGAACATAAAACAAACTGACAGTGTTGAAGAGTCCATGTTCATCATTGAATGGTAACTTTAAAAGTAGGAAAACACAACATGAACAAGAGCTCTGCACACCTAACTACAGATTCTTCTTGAAGATTTGAAAAAAATCCTGCTGTGATGCATTCAGTCTTGTGAAGGCATATTGCTTAAATCCTCTGACACACAGCAAATACTGTATGTTGTGTTTGTATTTTTATTCTTATGTTGTTTTCATGTTGATCTCTGCAAACCAAATTTGATGCTCTGGTTGCTATGGAAATGAGGAGTCTTGGATCTCGGAGGAAGCGTGCACAATCCAGCAGGAACAGGCTGTGTGTTGACAGCAGCGTACCACTGGCTGGGTTAGCAAAGCACACAAAGAGGCTCGATACAGATTTAGAATGGAGAGCCTGTGTTTCTGCTACGCTGGCGTGCAAAATGTGCACAGGTGATGTTGTCTTCTCGTCTGCAGTGAGGCAGACAAAGAGGCGAATGCTTCTCAGAGGACAGCAGCTAATGGGACATGGTGTGGACACGAGTGTTTACAATATGTTAAGTATCTCAAAACACAAGGAAACCCAAACAGTATGTCATTAAAGCTTGCAGTAATAATGGACCAAATAGCTCAATGCTAGGTTAAATATGACTTACAAATAAGTATATTATATAACCACTAAACATCCAGTTTTCTGCTTTTATTTCTACCATGTTAGCCCAGACGTTTTTTTTAAATCATCTTATTCACACTCTGACAAAATTATATGTTGTATAGCAGCTTGTTCCGGCCTTTCAATGGAGGTATTCATATTTGTGATTCCACGTCTTTATGGCTGCATCATCCCTTTTAAATGAAAATATTCTAGATGTCTTCCTCACCTTTTATACACATTTTCAGTATACTGTGAACCTTTGCAACCTGGACAAGTGATTAGATAACGTTCTGTGGGTATGAACCATGTTTACACAGCTTGAGTTTGAAATAACTATTTAAAGTACTAAGATTGTATTAAGTAGTGCAAACATGTTATTGTTTTTTTCCTTTTACTTCCTTGGTAACATTTATATACAATAGTATTTCTTGTTTGGATATTGTAATCTTTTATTTCTTGAAGATATTTTTAAAAAATATCCCATATTTTTTACATTTCCACAATGCCCTGAGAGGTTTGTTTTTTCTTTTCTTTTTTTTTAACATGTGCACATAACATAACAGCAGACATAAAAAACATGACAACATAAGCGCTTTGAATTAATCATCAATCATCCTTCCGACATTTAATAATAATGATTACACCTCAACAAGGTAGAATTGTGATGAATTAATTACAAACAACCAAAACTGAACCTAATGATAACTGCTCTGCACTTTGAGTTTGAGTTTGTGTGTAATTGCACTTTATTTACTGTGTTTCTCACTGACAGGTCTAATGAGAGAGGGGGGGTTATTTATGGCAAACTGTGGAAATGAGGCTTGAGCACATGCACGCAGCTCCACGAGATTTATAAAACAGGATCAGGCATACATGCAGCTTATAAATCTGGCTTAAAGAATGCATCTCTGGCAACCGTAGTAATAGTGAATGACGGCGTTGCGAAGGAAAAGTACCGAACGATGCACTCGAGCTGGGGGAATAGGGAGAACGGGGTTCGTGTCCCATGTCAACAAGCGATGTGATTTAAACATCACTGAATTTCCGTGCCTCACATTTTGTGCATCGCGTTTTTACGTAACTATGTCATGTGAAGTAAATTTGGTTCTTCCTTTCATGGTGGGACAAGAAGTAGGTGGCAACCTACTTGATATTCGAGACGCAAGGCCTTGTGGGAACTCAAACTGTGAACTTAACTTTGATAAGACCATGAGAGAGGGATACGTGTAAATGAGTGACCTCTGGCCTTAAGTCATGAATGGAGGTAGGAAGTCTTGCTGAAGAGCCAATGCTGAGAAATACAACAGTCATAAGTCGAGCGGTGTATGGTGCTTGGTTTTACTGTAAAAAAGCCATTTGGGATTGTGCGGTGTATGTAATACGAACGTGCTAATAAAAACCTGCTGAAATGAGTATTGAGTGCCTCATGTTTGGCCTGCTCACCCATTAACTTAGTGCAATCCACAAAATTGCCACGACAGTCACTTCCACTCTGAAGCCTAAATTAAACTGCTGCCTTTTTTTAATGTATAATGACGCTACTTAAAACGTACCGCTCCACTCTGTACTCCAAGACGCTCATATGGGTAATTTTGACAAACACTCATATGGGTTGTTATGGTTGACAAACAACCCATTCTGTTGTTAAGGTTGGAGATTATGTTGCTCCATGGATGTACTATACCAACTGGATACCAGATCAAAAGATGACGTCTATCCAGTCCAATGAGAATTGCTAACCTAGCGCATACGTAAAAAAAGTTTTCTGGCTTCTCTGTTTACTTCCATGTTGTGCCGCCCACTAAATATGTACAGTCCGCCCCGCCCGCAAGTTTTCACTCTGCCCATAGACTTTACATAACGATGACATCACAGACTTTTAAGGTACAACTGCACAGTTTAAATGGATGTTGCAATTTTACAACAGTGGGCTCAGAGGGCACAAGGGCAAAGAAAAAGATGAAGAAAGAAAAAGAGATGCCAGGAGACTTACCCTTAATTAGTTTTGTTTTGTTTAGCGTAAAAGAATGAGGATTTATAATTAAATGCATTTTAGATTCTAATATGAGCCTCTTTTTCCCCCACAGAGTACAGCACATCTTATATGTAAAATGTTTTCTTTTGTTATATATGAAGGCATTCTCCGTTTAATTTTACATATTTATAGTTGATATATTAACACTTATAGTTGCAGTATCACTTTTGGGAGGTTTTTTTATAATAATCTAATATTATTTAATTTATGTATTAATTCACAATCATTTTTAATTCTTCACTTGCTGTGTGCTTTGTTCCACTGCTGCCACATGAATGACCTGGTGAATAAACACATAATTAAAGTTGATTTAAAAGTTAATTCAGCATTCAGGTACAGTAGCTCTCACAGAGCTGTGAAAATCTTCTTCACGGTTAATAAAAGCCATATTAAGGACATGTTTTTCAAGTTAAAACGGCAATTAGCAGGACTCATGTTAGTCTTATTTTGAATATTTTTGTTCAAACTGGCACACTGTCCTGAGGGTGTGCCACAAATTATTCATGAGTGATTAATACAGTCACTCTGAAGCTCTTCTAAGTGCCATAAATGTGTTCCACGCCAAAGTTAAGGTAAATTGCCACTAGAATATGTCCCTTTTTATGCTGATTGTTTGTAGAGCTGTTGAGCCACTCACAGTATACTGATTTATTGACCTCAGCTACATGCAGCTCATTGACAGTGGAAGTGATCTATGGGTATATACAGTGTGTTTGCCCTCAGTGTCACCTGCACATCACAGCTAACACAGAGCTCATTTGTACACACTGTAAGTCTTTGTGTAATGGATCCTATCTTACACAAAGAAATGTACTGACACTATTAGGTTGCAGTTACCTACATACAGTACAACTTCACCTCCATTTTTTATAACGCCCACCATCTCTTTTCTAACACAAAGTGTGATCAAATGATTTGCCCCAACATTGTCATTTGGGGATGTTCTACACTACTTCTACTACTACTACTACTACTACTACAACACTACCCTAAAGAAATCTAATTTTCATTGAATAAATATTTTTTTTGTTTTATTAATTCACAAACTCGATTCAGGTTTCAGTAATGCTGTTATGCCAAATTCCTACCCTTTCTGTGATATGTAACTGAAAAATACTTTGTATTAAAAGTATAGTCTTAAAAATAGTCTGTTTTTGTCTTTGTTTTGGTAGTTGTGACACTTGACGAAGATTCTGCTTATGATTCTGCCGCTACACAACATCACATTATGGACCAAAAACACAGAACTGGACAGCTCCTCTCTCTCCGATGCAGGACGGAGAGATTCAAAAGATCCTTCGTTCTGCAGCCATCAGGCTGTCTTATTCTTCCAGAGCTGACAAACTAACTGAATTTCCCCTCTGGGATAAATAAAGTCATGTTGATTTTGATTTGATTTTGATTTTTAAGTCCACCCGTGCAA
Source organism: Centropristis striata (assembly GCF_030273125.1). Taxonomy (NCBI): domain Eukaryota; kingdom Metazoa; phylum Chordata; class Actinopteri; order Perciformes; family Serranidae; genus Centropristis; species Centropristis striata. Next base: position 25,893,325 of record NC_081518.1, read on the forward strand.
AACTATGTTAGCCTTGCAGCACCCCCACTTAGGGGTCCCGTTTGTGACTTTGGAAACCATTGCAACAGTTGCAGCTCAACTGAGCATTTTGGTGTCTTTCAGCTCACAGCCTGAACATCTGTCATTGCGTTTCATTCTTGCCTCTCTCAGCTGCCACAGCTTTCACTGTACAAACTGTACACTACCTTCCAATCAGCAAACATCAGACAAACAAAGTTGGCAAACTAGCTAGTGGATTGAGTAGAGGATTTAGCCGCCAAAGAGACAAACATTTTCCTGAAAAGCAGAGAGCAGGCCAGAGCTTAAAGGACACAGTATTGAACTTATATTAGACAGGTGGTCACAGATATGACTAATGAATGCTGATGTTGCTGTTTCTGCTGTCTGGGTTTACAGGATGTTCTGTGCCAAAAAAAATCAATAATATTGCTTAAACAAAAACAAAAAAAATGAATTCAAAAAGAGGTTTGTGTAAAAATAGATGGTATTGAGGGACACTGGAAAAGACCAACAGCTATCAAATGTCACTATTTTTGGCAACAGCTTTTTAAAAATTGTAAATAAGTCTTTTTTTCACCAAGTGTAGCTAATGCGTCCTTTTGCTCTTGTACCAGCCTTTAGTTTTTACACTGTGAGTGATCAAAAATAGCCTTGTTCATCAGTCTTTCTGTTGAGTATCACAAGCAACCAGGTTTTAATTTAGTTCAGCTGAGAGGCATGTAATTAATTTGCCATAAGCAGTAATGAGTTGCATTGTAATGTAGCATGTAATCACATCCTGTCGAAAGAAAAATTGCTCTGGTATTTGCCTGTGTGTCTAGATATACCTGTCTTAAGTCTTTTTCTAACCAAAATAGACTCAGCCTCTTCAGATCCCACTTTGAAGTCCTTCAAAGACATTTCTCTTCCCGTCTTTCATAACAGTCACATAAATACAGTAGGAGAAAAAGCAGCAAACACGGTGAGATTGGTTTGATGGCGGCGGGAGAAAGGGTAAAAGGAGTCTCATACTCTGCATTGCAGGCCCCCGAATAACTGTGAGTGTCCTCGGTGCACTGGGCTGTGGCAGATTTTAATCAGCTCCTCGTCTCAGCCACAGCATGATACGCACCACGGGAGCAGTGGGACCCAGAGACATACACGACTGACATCGAGGATCTCTTAATGGCACTGAAAGGGGGTAATAATGCAGGACATCAATTATCAACAGAGGCATGGTGTGAACACTGATTGTTAACTGTGTGGCACCTCAAACCACCAGAGAACCTCAATAAAAGTGTGTATTTATTTCCACTCATGCAGGGCGAGTGTTAGAAAGGAAGTGATTCCAGTGTCTGATGACCACCTATAGTAGAAGCTGTAATCATGTTTGTCATGCGCTTTATCTGTGAAATTTGAGCTCTGTGGCCTGGATACAGCAGAGCGATTTTCAAAATAAAACTATCAAACTCTAATTAGCCGCCGCTGCTCACGTGAAATGTGTGCTACTACTGCTGATATGTGGCCACGCAAGGAGCCGTCATGCTCATCTCATAGTGTCAGTAGTTGCTGCAGTGGCTGCTTTGCAATCAGCTCAGACTGTCGTCTGCGAGCAGGCCTTTGCCACACAGGACGAGCTTTCAGCATTCAAATGATAAATGGAGGCTGGCTGCTGCCTGTCTCAGATATTTCTGCTCGGGAGTATCAGCAAAGGAATCACAAAGTGTTGTGGGCCATGAACATGGTTAAAGCTGCGCTGATCAGTTATTGGTCTGTAGGGGTCCGAAAAACATTAAAACCTCCGGTTTGGAAAAGGGCTGTCACTAAGATGCTAGAAAACATTTGCTGCTGCCCGTCGCCATGAAAATATGTGTCATATGAAATTGCAGGTGCAGGTGCTGGTGTTTATACAGAGGGACATTTTATTTAGGTTTTTATTTCTGGAGTTTTAGAAATAAATGTCCATTTACACTCACTCTCTGATAGGATGCATTTTGTGGTTTAATAGAGGAAGAGAACAAGTGGAGAAGTGAATGTGCACATTTATTCCATCCGGCATCGGACTCATCTCTGCCATGCTGACAGTAGATGAATGAATGTGACAAAGACTTGACAGCTCATATATGGTTGTCTTGGCATGGTGCCAGCTATTTTGGATATTGCAGGTTGCTGAACATAACATACATAGTCAACGTGTCATACAGATGAAACATATATGTTTAGGTGTATAGTCAAACTGGTCAGACAGGCCACAGTTTATATGGTCAGACTGTCATAGCTGAATGAAGTGGTCAGTGCGTGGTCAACATATCAATATCTTACTCAAATGTACAGTAGTCACAATGTCTGTTCCTCAAAATACCCACCTACCTAAGTATAAGTTTACGCTGAGCTTATGAATACATGCTGTGCAGAATTACCAAGAAATGCATTCTAACACTCTCATTTTAGCTCTGATCCTGAGAAAAGTATCTGGTTCATTGCTGCTGGATGTTGAATTTTCTTCACCAGCGTGTGTTTACTTGTACTTATATGTATAATTTACTTATACGTGTATATTTACCTGACATTCAGGATTTGTTAGAGCTTTTTTTTTTCTGTAGAGGAAAACCTGCAGGCCTGGTTACAACATTATAACACCATGACATTGTATCCTATATTATACTGTATATTTCTGTTAGATTTCCATATTATTGAGCCATATTAAACATTAATTATACCATCAATACACCACATACATATCTTGTACAGTTTCTATTTTCATTCTATTTTTATTTTATATACCTCTCCTACTATAACTCTGATTCCCAAAAAACATAATAAAAACAGTGCATTGATTTGCATCTTTTTTTTAAACTTATTAATCTGTACTTACAGGTGCATCTCAATAAATTAGAATACCATAGAAAAATGTATTCATGTCAGTAATTCAATTCAAAAAGTGGAAATAACTCATTATATAGATCCATTACACACAGAATGAAACATTTCATGTCTTAATTTATTTAATTTCTTCTAATTATAATGATTATGGCTTACATTTAATGAAGACCTAAAATTCAGTGTCTCAAAAAAATGTAATATTACAAAAGACCAATTTTAAAAAGTATGTTTAATATGGAAATGTGTGCCTTTCAAAAGTATGTCCACATATATGCATTCAATACTTGGTTGGGGCTATTTGACTTGAACTACTGGAAATTGACTTTTCCATGATATTCTAATTTATTGAGATGCACCTGCAACAACCAAATTTCCCCTCCGGCAATCAAATATTACAAGGCGAGTTCAACTTTGCACCTGATCTGATTAACAGCACAAACTTGTGTGTCAGAGCTCACTAAACTGTCTGTGCTGACCTTTGAGAGAAGTGAGAGACTATAGGAGTCCAACATTGTGAATGATTTTATATTGCTGATTTATATTAGCTGTGTCTTAGATTTCATTCTTATATCACCTCTCTACCAGATCATCAACAGCCCCACAAAAGCAATTGTGACAGATGAGTGAATGGTTCCCAGGGCATGCACATACTGTATATATTTTTCCTTTAAATTATCGATGTTGCTCTCATGTTGAAGACCAGTTTGTCTGGTTTGAGTTTATTAAAGTGTATCACAGGAGATGGCGGTCGGCACACCCCCAGTTTAGAGAAGCAGGTAGGAGTACCAACATGGAAGTTAAGCAATGTACTGGATGTAAAATGTATATTAGCCACAGAGAAAAGGCCATCCCAAATCCATATCAGTTCAAATATACTCTATATTAAAAAAAATTTACTGCTTTAACTTTCCATCATACAGCCTTTTTTGATGGGGAACTGAAGCTGTTATTGCTCTCATCAAAGCCATCAGACCCCTCTGACAAAAACAGTAATTTTACCTCACAGAACCTGGGAGTTGCAAATCTACCGCTGCCTGGATCTGTTTGTTTTTTTGTGTTTTAATGTGACTTTGGTGAATCCAAACTAACCCTTTAATACTATAAAAGACTAACAAACTAAACAATCCAGGAAGTGATAGACCAGCTGCTCCCTTGTTCTGTGAGGTAAAATTTCAGTTTTTGTCATTGGAGTCTAGTGGCTTTGAAAAAGCACAGGTGATTTTAATGGTCCACTTTCCCTTTTAAAGCAGTGAAAATATTCTAAATATAGCATACACGTAGCCCTTTATAGGGCACTCATTGAAATACTTGGAAAATGAAAATTTCAACCATGAACCATCATCTCAAATATCAAACCACAACAACAACCATGATTCCAACAACAAGCTAAAAGAGGCTGTGAAGCTGCAGATCCAGGTGTTAATATACCTTATAGTTTGCTCACTAACAACAACACCATCACATCACACATAGTCGTTTGATCCAGTGTTAATGTGAAACATTATATTTCATGATTAGGATTAACTAGAGAGAGTTCAAAGCACTTAATTGAGTTTAAATCCTTAATGTCAAAAAGTATAAGAAAGCCATTGTTCCACAACACAGTTAATTGAAACTAAGAAATCTGTTTGTGGCAGTCAGAAAAGTGTGAAGGTTAAATGTTATTTTCTACAAACACTGACATTAACATAACTCACCCTCCACGGTCCAGTTCCACACAGGTTGCTTTGATGTTTGTTGATCATAAAATACACAAAGTTAAACCCACAAAATTGTCAGCCACTAATATTGTCTCCTCCTCATATTGTTTTTGCAGAATTCCATTGTAAACATTTCATCTTCATCTCCTTTGTAATAATACTGTCTGCTTTCAGAAAAGACAGTGAATTTAGTTTTTTTTTCATACCCACAAATAAAATGCATCAAACCAGACACGCTGTTAGTGTTCTCCCGAAAGATTCACACTGGCAGCCGCTCTGCCGGACACATAATGGGATCTTCCGAGGACAACGACTTCTTTGCATGAAGCTGTGTTTTGTTGTAAATTGTTCAGCGACAGCACAATGTATTCTTTTAATGACAGAGCTCTGTGGCTGATTGCTCTGGTGTGAACGCAGACACCCTGGATGATAATGGTGATAATGAGCCGGGAGCATGCGGAGACTCGGCTTGCCACACACTTCACTGCAGCAGTCTGGCATATGGTGTGAGATTTCCATGCCTCCTCAACATTTGTTGACCTTGATTTGAGCCTGCCTGCCTCCCATACATAATTAGTACCTGTTAATTTCTGCATTCCTCCCCAGTCATCTCAAGTTAGGTGCCAAGTGGGGAGAAGCAGGTGCTTAACCAGCCTTCCCCTTGTTTGAGCAGGCTGATGAGTGGCAGAGGAGGGGGCGGCGGGGTGGGGGCAGTCAACAGCAGCGGCGGTGTTGCTGACCGGCTAGCTGGCTGGTGGCTGTCCCGCTGACTCACTTAGCTGATCGATAGCTAATTCCCTTAAATAATCAAGGGGCCTCTGCAATGGGAATGTGGTGGGAGGTGTGATAATTGATTACTTTTGCTCTACATTTTCCCCAGTGAGTTCACTCTGTACGATACTCGCCGCATTTTTCATTGAGCTGTTCACGAGATGCTGAGGTCTGCGCCTTCCATACATCACATTTGGTTAGGGCCGATACGAGGATATAATTCTCTTTTGCTAGGACATTTATTTTGGTGCAGCTCTTCAGCCAACCTTCAGTCCTATCTAACTATAAACCCTTATACAGACATGCAGATCTGTTTATTTTCTTCCTTGTTTGTATTTATGACATTATGCACTTAAAAAGAAACCACATGTCCCCTTTACTGGTTTCCATGACGCTTCAGGATCAACATGTTTGGTCACACATCCCAAACTCCTACAGACTGAATACATTAAAGGGGTCTTTAATGTAGCCTTCCTTGAAAAATATTCATAAATAAAACAATTATGCATGGCAAATATTATCAAGAACCCATGAAAGTCTATTAAGATGCAGAACAATGAACAAATATTTAAATTAAAATAAATCAAGGATCTGCTTTTGTTTTCTCAAACATTTTTATAATTAATGTAAATAATCATTTGGGTTATTTTGCAGGGAAACAAATTGTGCTTGAAGTTAGTTAAAAGATTAAAAAACAACATTTCTACAGCTGCTCAGATGTGTGATCCAGGACCCAGCTGTGCAGCTGAGGAGAGGAGCAAAGATGAAGAGGACCAGAGGCGAATTTTTTGCCTGCCTTGCAGTTCTCATGCCTCAGATCTTCTGTGTGTCAGCCCGCTCGTGTGTGTGTGTTTATGTTTGTGTGTTTGTGTGTGTATCTGCATACGTGCTAGGAGGGGCAGGAGTAGAGAGGGGAAAAGCAGAGAAATAACATTTTACTCTTGAAGAGGCACTTTGACTGGCACAAACCATCTATTGTTTTATTCTGTATTCTCCTGCTTGTTTATCTGCCAAAACCACAAACATTGTCAGGAGGACGACACATAAAAGAAAAAGAAAAGTGCAAAAGCACTGAGCCAGCATCAAGTCAACACAATTGACAACCGCAATCTCACGAGTGAACTCACATTGATTCATTTCAAGGTGTAAATTAGTTGGTTTGGACACATTTTCAGTGGAGGGGGAAGCCTACAGTCTCGGAGCACGTTTGGAATGAAGAATGTATCTTTTACCTCCTATTAAATATGTTTCTACACTCAGTGACGGGTGCAATCAGCACTGGATCATCAATCAGTAATATTATACAGATATCAGCCTGATTTATGCACCTGTCAACACTGACAGATTTTACAGAAGTCAAGTTGAAACAATCTCACCTCAAGGTCCATTTAATAGCTGGTGTTGAGTTTTTAAGGACTATTATTTGCAAAATATATTGATATAATGCTAAAACACTTTTTTCTTGTGATGCAAGAATACAGATACTGGATCAGATATAGGGCCGATACTGACGCAAATAGCTGGATCCAGTATCAGTGAAAATAGGGTTGATCTATTTAATTGATTTCATTAGTATTATTATAATTTCTTATTTTAATAATTAACAATTTGTTACATTTATATCTATGTATGTATTTGTTACGTTTTGTTTTACAAAGTTAGGATGTTTAGGTCAGGCCTGATGTTGCTTAACACATTAAAAATGTATCCCTGTCACTTCCACAGTGACGCACAATGACGACTTTTTAATCAAACACTGGTATCAGATATCAGATCTGGTATCAGATCTGTATTGGCCGAAACCAAAAGTTTTGGTATTAGTATCAATATTGCACTCGCAAATACCCTTTTTTATACGAATGTTTCTATTTATTTATCTATGGAGTAAATACAAATGTGTGGTTTGAATCTCATTTGAATTGCTACATTCAAAATATATTTGATGAAAACAATGTTGACATACTGATTTTCCCGACTGTTTATACTTTACAACAATGATTGCAAAAAATTTTGGAAGCTGTGTTACATTAGAATTAATTAGATGAATAGATAATACTTTATTGTCAGTAGGCACAATACAGTGCATTTACAATTGATATCAGGGTCCATTAATTAATGAGTGAGTCAGGTAGTTGGCGTTGTCGTTCTGAGTCCTTAGATCATTTTTTGTTCAATTTTAAAATGGACTGGTATACGAAGGATCTCTTGAGTTTGATCTTCCTAAAATGGGAAATGGCATATCTCCTCTGAGATGGCAGCAGGACATATTCCCCATTCAGAACATGGCCTGTGTTAGGTGTAAACTGTAAATAAACATAGAATGCATCAAATTCAGAATGAGTGTATGTATTAATAGTAGATATTTTGTCTTTCTGCTGTATTTAACTGAATGTAGGTCGAAAAACATTTGCAAATCATTGCATTCTGATTTTATTACATTTTTCACAGCATCTCAGGCTTGTTTATTGGTTTGGTTTTATATGTTGTGAGTTGGTGGGGTAGAATAACATTTTTGAGGTTCCCTGTGGCATTTTGTCATAGACAAACAAAAGTAATGTTTAGTGTTTCTCAGTTAAGCTCACTTGTTGGTTGACCATATGGAAGTAAATCTCTGTACTCTTGAAACTTTTGCAAAAATGTGTTTTTTAAATGTGTTACATTGTGCAGCGTCTACAGCGGTGTTTGCCAGTTCTTTCTTCCATGTCTTTGTGAAACCAACAGCAGGATATGAATAAATGATGCTGCCCAAAAATAAATTTTACCTTAAGATTTAAAGTTAATGAATTGAAATTTGAATGACAACTGGGCGATGAATTAATGCTCTAAAATAGCTACAAGATGGACATTAATGTGAGATTGTTTTTGTTTTTTCCAAGGTCAAGAATAAAGTTTGTAATGAATAATAATTACTCCTCTTTTTGCTATTAGCTGCAGAATGAGACTTGCTTATTTAGATTAGGACTGTAGCTGAAAATGTTCTCTTTATCAGTTTGTGATGAACTCATCTCAAGACACTGGATGAGAATAGGTCTTGACAGTGACTCTCCTCACTGTTAAATAAATTCCTCTAATCAGGCTGTTTGCAGCATTTGAGCTGGAAAGCCTCCATAACAGCAGGTTTACCTCCATTTAAATACACAAAGCTGCTGCTGTCGACCGGTGACTATTCTGCCTGAGAATACTTCCCCTAAAAATCCATCCAGTTTGATCGTTAATTAATTCAATTGCATTTGTCCATTCGCAATTAACTTGCTGACTTACTGACATCACATACCATACTTGTCTACTGTAAATTAATTTTGTTGCCACCGAGCAGGTATTTCCTGTTTATACCATGTCATTAAGTTATTATTAAAAGTACATAGTGTGCCCATGACGAGTACATACCGTCCAGTTGAATCCAGGTCATCACAGCTGAAGCCAGAAGCATCCACCAGCCACCACCCTGACCCACATTGTGCTGTTTTCATGTCGGACTCCCACCTGTTTTGTCAAATCTCCCTCACATAATCCTCTGTACACTGTATGTCTTCCCCCAAATCGTTGTTGGCAGTTGACTCGCTTTGGAACCAACATTTCCTGCAATAATGATGTAAATATTGGACATTTAAACCCACACTGCAAACATCTGTCTGCAAAACACTTGGATTACACTGCACAAGCTGCTCAGAGGAACCTGATGGACAATTTTCTGCCTTCCCTCTGAGCTGTGAGTAGACAGCTCTGTTGTGTAGCACAGGAGGAGGCAGTGGTGGAACTGCAGGAGCTAAATTGGGTGGCTTTCATTTTAGAGACACACTGTATTTGTACAGTGCAGTATCAATAAACAACTTTGTTAAACTTGGATTCATACTCTCTTTTTTTGGCCATTCGGGGGCAGTAAAAAGAAGGTGCTTCACAACACTCACATATTTTAACTTTTTAGGCAGATATGGGGAACCTGCTAGCACACAGTTCTGTATTTACAAATCCTGCAGTTAGTGAGCATATAATGTAGATAATGTTTCTGGTATCCTGGCTAATGTTCTGCTACTACTTTATAGGGTTGTCAAAAGTATCGATACTCAAAAAAGTATCGATACTAAAACGTTGTATCCGGATACAATACTCATTTTCAAAAGTATCGAGTATCTGAAGCTTGTTATCATAGTTGCAGTTTCTTTTTGCACAACTGTTTTTTACTATAAATATTTAACTTGTGGTTCTTTTCATTTTTATGACAACATACATGTTGCATTTTTCTTGTTAATAAAAATATTTCTATTACATTTTGTGGTCTTTGTTTTTATCCTTGTGGTATCGATTTTCGGTATCGAGTTGAAAATTTTAGTATCGTGACAACCCTACTACTTTAACTATTTTTGAGTCTGCACCTTCTCCTGAATGAAAGATATAGCTCTTTAGCTGTGTAAATTTTTACTCCGCTAATAAACTATTGGTTGCCTCAGCTCCCTCCACCACCTAGATCTTCCCCCAGAGGCTGTATAAAAGTGACCATGCAAAAAGAGTTAGGCATTTTGGCCAGCAATCTTGTTTTGTTTGTTTTTCTCCCATAAGTTGTCCATATCTTCTATGTATAAAAGCAAGTGTGTGTGTGTGTGTGTGTGTGTGTTGTATGTGGCTTGCGCATGGCACGATGGTGTGCATCCTCGATTTTGAAGATTTTTTAATTTTCAAAATATCATTATTTACGTAGGACATGTTGTGGCATTGCACTGTTTCCCGATCGGACACCTTTAGGGGAGCTCCGTCCCATTGTGTGATAGGCCTACACCTGGTCAGTAAAACAATTCACTCTGGATTTCCACGCCTGACTCATCTCATCTGTAAGTCTATTTAGCCTACCTATCTTTCAGAGTTTTAAAGTGCGCCACAGGGTTCGATTTTCCAATAATAATCAAATAGTTTCCAGCGAAAATCAATGGTCAATGTGTATGTGCTGGATGGTGTGCGTACCTTATGAAAAGTAAGTGTTTTATGGATTGGCAGACGTTGTAGTGGTCTGCATGTAATGTGCAAATTCCGTTATTCGCGATTAGCATGCTAAGTAGAGATTTACCTTTATTCACTTCTTATGTTGCATTAATGTTTTAACTTTTCCCCAATGGCTTCTTCAGTCTATGCCTCATTATCTGCAATGCTTTTATTCAGATCCTCGGTTTTCATCTCTCTCATAGTAAACGCTCATGTAACTAGAAAATTTCCTCTGGGGAAATTCTGAAAGGGTCATGGGGGCTACTGCTGATGTGTGTACACTAGGATTAGATTCTTCAGAGATTTCAAACAATTAATACTAGTAATGTTATGATACTATATTATATACAAGGAGCACACCTACAACAAGCGTTCCTTTTCAAGTATTTATTTATACAGCAACTGTGGGAGCGGGGGTATATACTCAGGTTGCCTGAGACTTAAAGTTCTGACCTGGGTAATTCACTGACAGGATTGGGTCATTTATGGTTAGGAGAGATCAGAGTTCAGGGAAAGGTATGCATGGGGGAGCAAAGGATAGGATGTGAAGCTTCAGCAAACAACAACACACGCACATAAAGTTTGAAAGATCAGTGAGATGTTCAATCCCCAGATGCTTGGTTAAGGGGTGGTAACCAATGCATATCATTTACAAATTGACCAATTGCGTTAAAGAGCCCACCCATTGTCCGGGATTTCGCCAAAATCCAAGAAGCTGTGTGTAACATCAAGGTTTTTTGTAATCACTCTGTCCTGTGGTGCCATCGGGGTCACATGGCAGAGTCCAGCACTGAGCATTGCATTTGGCTATGATTCTTTCAATAAATGGTTGACTTTATTCATTATATTACATTACATGGCATTTAGCAGACGCTTTTGTCCAAAGCGACTTACAATAAGTGAAAGATTATTTTTTTGGGGCATTTTACATGCTTTATTGAAAGCGAGAGACAGATAGAAAGGGGGTGACAGAGGGGAGGACATGCGGTAAAGGGAGCTCAGGCCGGATTCGAACCAGGCTCCACCGCAGCGAGGACTGTAGCCTCTATACATGGGGTGCCTGTGTAACCCACTACGCTACGGACCACCCACAATTCCTTTTTCCTTTTTACTATTCCTTTGTCCTGAGTGTTTTGTAAAACCAAGTTTAGAAAAAAGAACCCGGGTGAGAGGTAGAAGCTGTAAAACCTTTACGCTCTAACACAACCTATGACCTTTAACCTCAAATTGTGTGTGTGTGTTTGTGTGTGTGTGAAGCATGTGTATCTGGAGGACTGTGCGCGCTTACCAGCGCATATGTGTGTGTAACTGTAATCATAAAGTTATGTTATGTTTGTCTGCCTGTCTGTCTGTCTATCTGGTTCTCTCTTTCTGTGAGAGATGGATGAAAGGATGAAAGGCTTTGGGGTCCAATCAGAGCAGAGCAATCAATGGCTGTGGAATCTTCCACCACAGTGAGGGCAGCCAGAGGTGGACAGACTGGAATTTCTGGCCTCGAACAGAAAGCATTTTTGGCAAAACCATAATACCTATTACTTCACTTTGAGTGTCCTGAGTTCTTCCTGGACAGCTACATATGCTTTTTGTGAAGAAAAATTAAGAAATAGCTTTGTAAGAGCAATCTGAAAAACTTACAGAAATCTACAGAAATGTTGGCCAATGAGGCTGTTGGTTCGTGTTGGTGGTGCATCTGTGCGTCCTACGCCCAAACTGTAACTCCGACAGCTTTACCAGAGGATTGTGAGTGAGAAGACTAATTTTCCTATGTTTCCATGTAAATTAAACTGTAGAGTGGAATTTGCGGCCTGGAGCACAGTTTTCAAATTTATTTTGCGACAATTTTTTTCTTCCTCTGCACTCTGAGCGATGACATCACACACTCTGACACAAATATTCCATGCAATACACACCCATTATAATCTCAGAATTTCTCCAAAAATGATCATGGTCATTGAACAGGGATTGATAAAAAAACTATATGACCTATCAAAACGTGGATTAATACACCAATACACAAGACTTGTGTCTACTGTTTAAAGTTCAAATGGAGTCTCTAGGTGAAATTATGCAGGAGAAGTAGAAATTTGAAAATCTCCAATTATTGTTCTTTATGCTAATATTTTTTCCGACCGCCCCATTCACTTCAATGCAAAATTTTGCGATGTTTTTTGTGACTTTTCGCCCTGAGCACTGGTCCCTACAGCTATTGCATAACTGCAGGGACCAGAGCTTGGTGCGACTGCCCCGTGGCCGTAATTAATGAACATGGGTTGCATTCAGAGTCCTAAAATACTTGCAGAATGTCTCCGTATTCCCCTGTAAGGACTTGAGGCATGACTTGCACTTTACTCAAAGCTCTTGTGCAAAGCTCTTCATGTTCTCATTGGGTAGATCTGGTCCCTGCGGGGAGACTCAGTCCACATCAGCTCATGTCCCTTGTGGGGGCACTCACGCTTCACAGCTACTGGAATTGAGCCAAGTGATTTAGTCTGCAACAAGCTGGCAACCGCCTTAATCACCTAGTCTGAAACCTGCTTCAGTCTAGCCTTTGACCTTTTAAAATTCCATAGTTTGAAACCTGGTCCAACTGGTCCTGAAAGCGGGTAAAACTTATGTAATGATGTTCACACATACCAAAGGGAAGACCCATTTTTCCCAATTATCGTCCTTTTTATGCCCGATTGATTATATGGGTTTGATGAAAGCATTAAGTTATTATCTCTGGCTGCTTGGCTTTATTATAGGGCCTTACAGCCTTTTACTGAATTGAAAGAACACTTATCACTGTACCTTTTATGCAAGAGTTGGCTGGCACTCTCTCTCCTTGTAGAACAACCATTGGTGTCATTTTATTTGTAAGTCCATTCCTAGCCCACTTTCTGTCATATCTTTGGTATTATACTTGTCCAGAGTCTGGTTAATGCTTCATTTACATGACGTCTTCCCTTTATCTGTTCGCCTTACATCTTTGGATAAAGGGTTTTAAAAATTAAAAATACTCTGCCTTTCATAGCTGGAACGCACTACAAAATTACTTGAAAGTGTGGGATTGTTATGTGTCACTTTGGGGAATTTAAAAACCCAACAGAGAGCCTTTAGGAAGATTCCTTTATAAAGTGTTTTGAGCTTTTTTGTCATGTTATTGTTTAGTTTCACCCTGCGTCTTTAATGTATTGATTTTTGTCATACCATGCATTTTCTTTGTCGCTTAAACTGAAACCCTATGTTTCCAGACAGTCAGGTTGCGAGGAAATTTGCATGTGGAAAGAAGTGCAGCTATGTGTGCACATACAGACTTGCATCGTATTTTAAGAGGCTGATACTGAAGGAGGTGTCGCAACAAACAGCATATGTTGTGTTATTTGATGAAAGTCTTAACAAACATTTGTTTGTTGAGGTGTAGGCAATGGTAAATGTGTGTTAATAAGAATTCAAGTTGCAATTAAAACATAGCAAGGTGTATCAAAATGTGTCTGTGGTTTGATTTAGAGGCATCGACTACAGTGGTCCGACTGAAATGCGTTCATTTTTGGTCTTGAAAATTCATTGAAAGGTTAGACTCGGAGAAGTTCGGTATGGAGAAGTCATTGAAAAGTTATGGAAAACCATTGCTAAAAAAGTGTACGAACCCTGACAACCATAGTGAACCCACACAGTTCAAATATGTTTTTTAATTAACATCTTCTCTTTCTTGTTAGCTTATTGTTTTTCTTACAACTACAAGTACATGTTAACCTCACATGTCTCCAATTATAGTTTCACACACCTTCAACCCAGGAAGAAAACAGCTGTGTGGGTGTGCAGGGCCTTTAAAAAAGTGGTCATTATTTTTTATTTTAATCATCACAACAAAGGTCCCTTTAACTTGGAATAAATGGAAACTTTCCACTTTCAACTTTGCAACCCCAAATGTCGTTTTTACTCATGTGAGCCACGAGCCGTGCTGCGATACGTACATATTTGCCGTGAAACGCGAGCCGTGATACATGCCTGCGTGCCGTAATTTTTGGTACTGACACTGCCGCTTATGTTGGAGAACTTGTTCACTCAGGGTAGAGGGTCAAACAGACGTTGGCCTCACGTTTTGTTCATCACGTTTTTACACAACCCATGTCACTCCCAGTAGCCATTTCCTCAAATGTGCGCCATAATTCAAACCCAAACTGTAATCTTGCCCTTGCCTTAATCAAATTTTATATTTAACCAAACCTTAATAATAGCAGTACAACCAGAAAACAACCATATAAGTTGTGACTGTAGTTTGTAACTTGAAAATATTTACATTTGCTGTTGTTGTGCTGTAGTTTCTTTGTTGAATTTAAGGGATTGCTGCTCTGACATAAGACATTTTCAGTGAAATTCAAACAATCCCTGCACATTCTTAATTTGCCAACCTTCTCTTTTTTGGAGGCTTTTCGTGTGAAAATGTGCAGTATCTGTGGGTTTCGTTAAGGGTTGAGGTAGTGGAAAGAATGGATTTAATTAGTGAATGAAACTGGCATTTCACTTAAACAGAGAAACGTAGAGCAGCAGAGTAGAGAACATAAAATGTATTTATACTTTTATTAAAGCCTGTTTATTATGTTGGAGTGGCATGCTGGAAAACCGTGATGATATGAATATGAAGGATCCTTTTTACCAGCTTTTTGATATGAACAAAGAGAACCAAGCTGAACTTGGTGAGAGCCATTCTTCTTATTGTTCTACCCAATTGTCTCTGCCTGCCTTCTGTTCACTCACAGTCACAAGAGGTCTACATTTTAAAAAGCAGCAACATAAGACAAACAACAAATGAAATTTCAAATGTTTACAAATCAAAAACTTAATTTAAAGTAACAAATAATCGTTTAAACTGTCGCTTAAAAACACAGCATCCAATAAAAGTTATTTAGTGCTGCTGAACCTACACACACATGCAGAATGAAATTATATTGGCAGGAGGTTTGAATCATATCCAGATCTTACCCTATCATTATCCTAGTGATTATTTCACACGTAAAATGAGTAACCCCCTGCTCTCTAAAAGAAGAAATGAAAAAAGAACAACTCTTCTAAAGAAATAGAGTCCTAATTTCCATCATGACCGGATATTATTTCAGACACAGTATTTGAATCCTGGCTTTTTATGTTAGACAGATCCAGGGGCGCCACAAATAGGGGAATTTAAAAAAAAAAAGAGTAACTAACTTTTTTTTTTTATATTTTTATCCCACGATTTTTATAACCCATTTTTATCACCCAGTTTTGTCCTATCTATCTTGATCCTGGGTGCTACCTCGTCTCTGTCGGTCTGGGGAGGGCCCTGAACTGAGCACATGCTTCCTCCGATACATGTGGAGTTGTGGACCGCTTCTTGACACCTGACAGGGGGAGATTCCCCGGTGGGACGTAGCGCGTGGGAGGATCACGTTATTCCCACCGGTTCCTCTCCCCCCCATCAGACGCCCCGACCGACCAGAGGGAGGCTGTATAGCGACCAGGATCAATGCATGTTTTTGTGAGAGGTCCCTGTAAGGGGATCCTCAGGGGACACGGGGAGAACATGCAAACTCCACACAGAAAGGCCCTTTTGCCGACACCGACCAGCTCTACGGACACCGGAGACATGGAGCTGGGGACATGCCTCCAATGCCCACAGCGTCCTGGCGGGAATCGAACCCAGGACCTTCTAGCTGTGAGGCGAGAGCGCTATCAAAATGACCATAACTCGGTGCTCAGGGAAGGAAGAAAAGGAAAGAAGAGGAGGAAAAACATGACAAAGACATAGTAAAGATCATGTCATGAAATGATTTGTCCATTGCAGAACGATATTAGCCTTTACTTTAGCTTAACACTGTGGCTAATCAATAAATTAGCTAATTTTAACATTGGTTATGGATGAGCCTAACAGCTGTTATGGAAAATAGTACTGTATAGTAAGCCTACTACTCCCACCTTATTTTTCTCAGGGAAATTAGTAAAGATTAGATCTATTCAGCAGGTGTTAAACATTTGTCTACATTTTTATTGACACCTGGTTAGCTAACGTTTGCTCTGCTTGTAATAGTCAATCAACCTTTTCCACCACTTTATATATTATAATTGTAAGCCTTGTTGTTACAGTTCACATTGTCTAAAGTGTGTTTATAGTGTTAAACTTTACATCAGTGTTAAAGTGCACATCATTTATGTTAATTCCATAATTTAGCATACCCATATGCTATATTATTCTGCAGTTTACTGCTTCTTTACATTCTGCTAATCAACATTTCACTCTAATGTTAATACAATTGAATTTAATCTAATATGCATGTCAGAAAACAATGCATTGTATGTTATACATGCACAGTAGTGAAATTCACCCAATGGTATCACATATTCCTCTTCTCTGATCAAATGCCCTGTTGAGATATCTGAATCACATCCCTGTTAATCCTGGGCCATCTACAGTTATTTCCACTTCAGTGACATCAAGCGATCCTCCTGTCGCCTCCACCTCAGAACAACTCATTGATGCAGCGTCAGGAATAAAGGCTCCACCAACGGACCCTGCTGACTGGCCATCTCCTCTAACTGATGATGTACGAACAGGGTTAGTTCATTGATTGGGCAACTTGTTTAAATAAAATGTCAAAGACAAACCTATTCAGTTTCTTGTGTGAGTATGTAAATTGGCAGTGGAATTTACTGCGATGCAAGGGGGGCGCTACCTAAAGTCTTGCCTAGGGCGCTAAATTGTTTAGGGCCGGGACTGATGTTAGAATATATGTATTTATACTCTGTGTGGCTGTTTTTATGAATATTAATATGGTCTTTTTGAATAAAAGTTTAACATCAGTGAAGTAAAGGCTAAGTGAAAGTCAAATTCTTCTTTACCTGGCAACGGTGCCTGCAGGGACGGTGTTTTTCGTCCAAAAAAGGTGTCGTGCTTTGAATATGGCTGGGATGTTTCTATGGGTTTACAGGTGTCTTAGTTTGCATAATTGATAGCAAAAAAACCTGTTGTTGTTGGGGGTTTTTTTATGCAGGGCTCTTCAGTATTCATTGCCAGTCTATGTGAATATCACTCCCCTGTCTCATCTGTATATTTGGAAAGCTTTTGTATTTGTTTATCTTTTCCCGATTGGGCTCTGTCAGAGGAGGATACTGACCTTTCAGATCTACCCCAATGACCCAACAGCAGCAGCAGCCAATGTGGAGCGATCACTGACAGACAATAGCCTGTCAGACACACAGGTAATGTATAAGCTGCAGAGAGCGAGCGTCCTGTGCAAGCAGACAGTGACAGAGGGAGAATGTTAACCTGCTGTTTGGCCTCATTTCTCTCTCTCTCTCTGCCATATCCTATTGAGTTAGCTCTTTAATACACCCCAGGAATCGCTTTAATGTCACAACAGTCTGAGCTGTGGGTGTACTTTTAAAATTCAAAACAATACCTTCAATCCCCCCACACACACACCCTGACACACTGTATGTTGGTTTAGCACACTTTTGGGAATATTATACTCACTTAGTTAATTCCCTGTGGGCTTGCCCTAAACTTAGTTTGCCCAATTAAGACAGGATCCAGTGTAGATCATTCTGAATTCACCTGCACTGACACAACTAGAAACTTGAGATTTGCGCCTCATAAGAAAAGTTTAATCTACACTGTTCTCTTTGTTACTTATGCCAAGCAGGTTTGTGTGTTTGTCAGCAGGATTACAGAAAAAATTCCGACACAATTGTCATAAACTTGGTGGAAGGGTAAAGCATGGGCCAAGGAAGAGCTGAGTAAAGAACTTAACCACAGGGTGGATAGTAAGGATGAAAATAATGAATCGATGATCGATAAATGGTCGTGAAGAATTTGGTTGATCACATGGAATTTTTAATAGATCTTTTTCTATCTGAACTGAAACACGGCCAAGCACTCAGTTCTGCAGCCATACTTGAATAAGCCAATGAGCTGAGAATTAAGTTGGATAAAGCTACAGTTTGCAAACTGAAAGTTGCAATAACAATTAAACATTTTTATAAAAAACGTATTTAAACACAAAACACATAAAAATATGCAAGATTACTGTGAAATGCCTCTCATTCCTCTTTATATATATATATATATATATATATATATATATATATATATATATATTTTTTTTTTTTTTTTTTTTTTTTTTTTTTTTTGCATGTAGTGATTAATTTATGTTCAAGTCTGCAGGTTTCTTCCAAACGGCAATCCCTAGTGGACGCATTTATGCCATGTGACATTTCCAATCATATTACATGGCTCACCTTGTCGTTTCCTTTGCTCTTCATTGTCACGCAAATACTGGAAACAACTATCAACGTGTTGTTTAATCTTTTTCTTTTAAAAGAAATGTCTTTTTCAACACTTCCCTTATAAGACATATTTGGACAACATACAGTTGGTTCACAGTTTCTTAAAGCTAAAGACGTCATGCTGTCTTCCATGCTGTTTCTAAATTATGACTTAAATCTTATGAACGCACCAAAGTCAGAAGAAAAACTTCCCATTCCAGGTTCTATCATTACATCATTAACACTGGCCTGAAATTTTGTTGTTATTATCCCACTTCCCTGTTCTGCAATCTCTTATTCCGTCTTCAAGGTGCTTTATTGTACGGTTTTCATCATCAACTCTAATTAACAAGTATTAAAGTATGAAAGCTTGAGCCAGGAGGCAATTAGCTTAGCTTAGCATAAAGGAAGCAGGATGAAGCAGCTAATCAGACTCTCTCTCACCCACCAACACATCTAAAGCTCAATTATGAACAATGGTGAATATCATTTGTTTAATCTACACACAAACCAAATAAAGATATTTTACTTTTCAAAGCAGTTATGTGGTATTATTGTATTTGTTGGTCTTTACCTTTACCATAATCATTTTATATGTGTGTTTTGTGTATGGATTAAAAACAGCATGAGGGATAATTAGTGAGCTTTAGTTTCACTTGTGTGAAAAGATTTTACCCAGGCTGTCTTTCCTCAGTTCCTCACATATCTTTTATGTGCACTGCCTCTTTTTGTTCAATGAAAATTTACCAATGCATATTCTACGGCTGTATATTGGTTAGAATTTATTCAGCCATAATTTTAAAAAAATCATACACATACATACACATTACATATGCTACATAACTTGTTGTTCATACTCACCTAGTGTTCTTTTTATAATTTCTTCATAATTATTTTGGTTTTTCGTTTTTCTTGTTGCCCTCTTTTGCTTTGTTTTTGATTTATATGTGTGCCTATAGGAGCTTCTGTAAACACAGAAGTCCTTGTATACAAAAGCACACTTGGCCACATGTTGAGTAAATCAGTGGTGATAGCAAATGTTAAATAAATCCTTTTTTTTTTTACTGACCCCAACTGTGAGAGATTTGAAGTAATTTGCATCTCTTTGTGTTATTCTGTCATTTACCTTCTTAAACCTCATTTTTACAGCAACTGCCATACAAATATTTATAACAAAGCTCATCCCACACATAGTATTATCTCCCAACACTGAATTTCAAGACACGGCTGAGCATTGGTGTGATTTTATATTAATATTGTCAGGTTTATTTTCTTTCTTTCTTTTTTTTGTCAACGTGCTTTAATAAATACAAATAGTCTGACATTCAGCCATCTGTTTTTTAACAAACACCAGTAGGATTATTTATGCCTATCTCCTGCAGCTCAGTGGTTCAACTGGAAGTAGGAGTTTGAGGAAAATATGAGAACAATGTGGAATTATTAAGTACAATATGTACATACAACAAACAAGACAGAAGTGTGTGACAAAAAAAACTTTATTTTTAAATTCACAATCTGTTTTCCGTCTGTGTCATAAATTTACCAAATGAAGGCATAAAGCCATCAATATTTCCTGAGTGCCAGACACTGCAGTCAAACTGGAGTTCAAGCTGTTTCTTCTTCCTTTTTTTTTACCAGAGTTTGTTTCCGTGGGCAGGTTGGGCAGGTTTGGCAACAGAGGATGAAACAGCAGCTGCACACCAGCCTCCATATGCCTCCCACCATTCATCCCAGTTCTACTCAGTAAATCTTGGGAATTTGATGTCTATAAAAAACATGCGGATGATTCATTTCAAGTACTTTCAAGTACTTAATTTTTTTAAGCTTCAAGACTATTTTCAGTCTGAAAATAACATCTTTACACAACATCACTGCGTGAATGACATTAAAGTCGAAGTAAAGTGTGAATTCACTTTTTATGTAAACTCAGATGATTCTGCACCTATTTTTCAACTTTTCCAAACAGGATTTAAAAAACTATTATTTGTGGAAACAGTAACTAAAAGCTTTAAGTGCACTCCTGGCTGGAGCACCTCGTCACCTACAAACTTAAATAAAATACATTATTTCCTTTGTCAACACGCCCACATGGTGTTGATTATATACTGTTAGAATTGACATTTTGGTAAATACACTCCAGTGACTTTCTGCAGTAGACATTTGCTACACATGAAGTGATGTGAAGAGACCTCAGAGTCCTTCACACTTTAAATGAGGAGGCTGTGGGTGCCTGGACCTTCATGATGAACCCCGTTGAGGGGTGATGACGTTCCCTACTTCCATGCACTAGAGCCTGAGCCCTGAGTGGGACTATTTTGTCCCTATTTTTTACTTTCACCAAGGAGAACAGGGTTTGTGTCCCATGTGAAAACAAAATTTTACGAAATTATTATTTTTTACGTAACTTACAGTCATCACGTCACCCTCGTAACTACTTCACTTCCGGTATTTCCGTACATTTATTTACCGCTTATATTGTTTATAACGCCTTACTGGGAAGTTTTTTGCCCGAAACCTAGGTCAGTGGTTTAGTAGCTTAAATTCATCGAAACTCCATCTTTTTTACAACCGTGAACAGTGCAAGTATGTATAAAGACGTGTGCACTCCATTCTGTACTGCGAGCCACGAAACATCATTGTGTGTCATTTGTGTGTCATATGTGTCATATATATGTACTTTAATGCATATAATCTATATAAGGATGGACCAAAAGTACAAGACACATAATCACTAGAAAACACACTTTCATTCAGATTATACAAGCAAGATATAACATGTTAATAACTGAGCTTGTTACTTTTGGATTGAGCTGGGTTAGGTCCAGCCTTTGTGCTCAGGTAATCTAACTGGTTAAGATACATATTCTGTACTGTTGTGAAGTAATACATTGTGAAGTCCCTCAGGAACATGTTTCAGTTGTTTCAAACTATTCTGTCCCTTCACAGCGTTTGAGGAGTCTTGGTGCTGTAAAGTTTGTCATTCGCTTGGGAAGTGGAAGCGGTTGCAGTTGTGGCAAATGATCAGATAAAAACTCACATCAGCAGCAGGTTGTCCTGTTGTCCTCATGTCCTTAGTATTCATATCCCATCATGAAGTAAGGAGTGATAAGTGATTGGACTGCTAACAATGTCAGAAACCCAGATTTTTACTGCCTGTGTGGCTCTTCTAATGAACTGATATATGAATATATTTCCCAAAAATGTAAGTCAATACTAAATATGTGCATCCTGAGAAAAACTAGAATAAGGGACACTAAAACAGCAGAATAATAAATAAATGAAAATTGAATTTATTGCT
Organism: Centropristis striata; assembly: GCF_030273125.1. Classification (NCBI taxonomy): domain Eukaryota; kingdom Metazoa; phylum Chordata; class Actinopteri; order Perciformes; family Serranidae; genus Centropristis; species Centropristis striata. The sequence goes on from NC_081518.1 coordinate 25,915,210, forward strand.
TAACATTTTGATTGTAGAGCAATATACTAAGCATTTAAAATTAATTATGCAATTAATTTAATTAATTGTATTCTTTCCCATGAGAAGCATTATAAACAGAAGCTTTTATGCATCATAAACTTGAAATGTCAACATCTTCTTTATGTCCCAAAACTCAAAACATTTTTTAATGTTTTTAATTGTTAAATATAAAGTTATACAAATTCATCACATTGACACAATTAATCTTTTAAAAAAATGTTTTGACTTTTTCTTTCTTTCATTAATTCATTGATATTTTTTTTAAAAACTGTTATTTTTGACAGCCCTTGTTGATAGATTATGTTAGAAATTTAAGTGTTTTGTTTCTGGTGGTGTTTAAATCTCTAAACTATTTATTGAAAGAAAAATCCACCCTAAAAACACTCTTTTCTGGCTAAACAGACAACACAACATGCTGCTAATATATTTACAGTCAAACTCTGTACAGTGGGCTCCCTTTGCTGCGCCTTCATTGACATAAAGCCCCATGTTCATTTACCTCCCAGGATTTCAACATAATGCACTGTTGACTCTTTAATTGTTGTGGAGGCCCATCTGATAAAGAGACAGAGATTTGAGTTATTACAACAGGCTGAGCATATAGGTTAAACTCATTTCCAGCGAGTTGGCTTGGAGGAAATGAATTTAAATTTAGCCAATAATAAATGTGACATACCCTCAATTTAGATAGCAATCGTTTAATTTCATTCAAATTAATTTGGCTCAGCTGGAAGTGTAAATTAACCTGCCTATACCCCCCCAATGAGATACGTACATTCTTTAGTGAGGGCCTGGCATCAGTTAATTGATTTCAGCACCCTGCCAAACAATCACATCCTAAATTGTTGTACTTAATTAAAACAGGCACAGTCTCCCAGCAGAGCAAGTTTTTGTGATTTATGAAGGAAACCTTTGCTTGTACAAATATGTTCTTGATACTGAAGTGTGTATCTGCATGTTTTCATCTGTGTTTAATCAATAAAATAACAAGTTCTGTGCAAATATCATGGGAGCAAATAAGAAATCATGTGAAAGTGTTTAAAGGGGACATGTTATGCTAATTTTCTTTTTGGGGGGTTTCTACTAGAACATGTTAATATGCTTTAATGTTAAATGTATAATTTTTGTCACGCTGTCTGAGGTGCTCCATTTTAGTGCCTGTCTCTTTAAATCCCCCCTCCCAAAAAGCCCAGCTGGCTCTGATTGGTCAGCGTTTCCGGGTCTTCAACATCTGTCTTTCTGTGTCCCTGCTGTCCGTCATTGCAGCCAGGGGAATGACTGTATTGCAGTTTAGCAGCACTTTTCCCCATGAAATATTGCCAATAAAAAGCTTCTAAACCAAAAATGACAGAGGAAACATTTTGACTCGTTTTAATAGGAAAAACAGAGGTGAAATTAATAGCATTAACAATGGCTCACTTCCATTTAGTTCCCCAACAAGCTTTACCACTGAGCTAGCCAAGCCCCCAGGAACAGCGTTGGTTCTTGGAAGCCAATTTGACATAGTGGCCAGACGGGGGACTTACAACTATCAGGTTGTCACGTGATGCTATGGGGCCCAAAATACTTTTTCCCCATAGACTTACATGGAAAAAGAGACATCTGTAAATTAGGGGTTACATTTTTTTCATTGATACAACCCCCCAAAACAATTTATTTCACTGTTAGAATTAAATTATTTCAGACATGTGGAACGTCAAGAGGAGCTCCACAATTTAATCATTTATTCCCATTTAAGTTAACAGAGCTCTACACAGGACGTAGCCAGCTCTATCGGCAGATGTCAATAGACTCAGAAGATCCAGGTAATTTTATACATTGTTGTATAATTGTTGGAAGTTGACCTCATGTGCCACTGAGAAACTTTCATAGGAATGAACAGGGCCCCACCTCCAACACTGCAGCAAGTTCTCTTTTTCATTAATGCTATAAATTACATCTGTGACATGGCAAAATGGCGACCAAGATTACAGTACTCCCTACCTGTTAGCATGTAGCTTCATGTAGCCGTTTATGTAATGTTAACACTACAGAAATCCATCACTAACTAAAATCTGTACGCGCTTAGAGTGGAAAATAACTGTTATAACAGTCGAAAACTCTGATTTTTGCTCATATATGCGAAACTTATAGTGTTTATATATATGACAGAAAATAAGGAAAAGCACAATTGGTTCTCTTTCATATCAAATGATAAAACAAAGAACATTTCACTTGGGGTTTGGTTGTTTATTAAGGCGTCATCATCAAACTCCATTACATTTTACAAGCACTGGAAACCAATGCGGAAGTCTCCCATTATCCATCTGCCCTACATTGTTTCTGCAGTAATCACTGAGATTCTTTAACACTGCGACACAGAACTCCTCTCCCAGCCAGACAAAATGCTTCTCGCACTGATTAATGTCTGAAATTAGAGCGAGGAAGGAAGCAGACCTGTCGTGCCTGTCGCCGAACCATCTAAGCAACAACAACAATAACAACAAAAGCACACATCTCCGAGTTACTGTTGTGTATTTCGGCCGAGATGGGGCACCTATCAATCATAATCAGGATGCATATTGATTGAGTGCAGGCTTCAATCAGGTAATGATGAGTGAAAGGATTGAGGCAGCTGAAAGATGTATTTACTAGATTGTCATCACATATACAGTTATAAAATTGTGTTTTTATAGCACATGGAAAAGTAAAAAAGTTTAGAAATGAACAATTAGGAAGCATTGTTAGATTTCATTGTGCAAAAGCATTTTATACACAAATAGAGTGCGGTTAATTTCTGCATCTTCCCTCCTTGCCCAATCACATTGCATTGATCAAAATAGAGACATTCATTGCTGAAAGTTGTAATTCAAAGTTAAAGTCACTTAGGAGAAGAATAAGTTGTTGTTTTTTTAAATCAGCATCAGGTATGTAATAATGTTGCTCTAAGTATGCAGCAGGTAAACTCTATGTAATTCTCCAAGGTGCACACTGTCGCTACAAGAAACTCAAATCTCTGTTTGGACACCTGGAGGTCAGAAGATTTAAGCAGTATATTATGATGATATAGTTGTTGCTACCAAGTAATGCTAAGACCAAATACATGACTCCCTTCCTGAATACCAAAATGTCAGTCTATGAATAACAAAGTAGAACCCAGCCTCGCTCCACCTCCCTCGCTGGCATAGAAAAACAAACTCTTTGGTTTGATGGTTCAATTCTCAGACTCTGGCGGTGACTGCCAGTTGCGGGATATATCTGAAGGCGCGGCTCAAATTTAACTTCTTATTGCCTTCCTTATGCCATAACAGCAGGTGATTGCTGATATGGATAATGTTATTGTTCACCATGGCTTCTGAATTTTGTTGCATATGCCTCAACAGGCCAGCTGTGTCGTCTGTTGTTTAGGCTGCAGAGAACAACAGCACTTTTTCTCTCTTTTTTTTTTAATTCAAATGTTTTTGCATCAGCAGGAGTCACATTGTGGTTTCTTTAACAGATCTGATTATATGCTAATGTCTTTGTTTTGCTTGTCTTCAAAGGAATTCTCTCCTATCTGTGCAAAAAATGTTTCAAATTAAAGCAAAGCTTATAAGAAATATACATTTTTAATGACTGCAAAGCATATTCTTCATTAGGAAAGACTTCATTTGATATCCTTTGGCAACATACATCAATGGCTGACAGTTAATTTTGGCTGTTGCAGTGTAGTTCAGATAGATCGCCTTCAGTGATCCCTCTATTTCAATGCAATAAATCTATTCAACACAATGCATAATCTGAACTATCATTTGTGGTGGCTGACAGCAGACCTTCGCAAACGCCTCTCCATCCACAAATGTCCCTTTAACTCAGTCTTATTTACAAAACTCCACATTATAGGTTGTCTATCAGAGGCCAATAAGCATAATTGGCCAACTTTCTTTCAAGGGAGTTCATGACTTTGGTCTTGGGAGTCTTTTTTTAGTTTCAGCGGCGTCCTGGAAAGTTATTCATCTGGATGCTGTCCCCTTGGAGTCCTGGGTTGTAATAGGCTGAACCACCAACTCCAAAGTTCAAATCCAAAGGGTCGCCGTTTTCTAATCTGTGAACTAGAAATCAGACAAGTTAACATAATTGCATAATTGAACTCTTTGTTACTTGAGCCTCAATATGACCTTTTATATATGCAGAGAAAGGCTGTATTTTACAGATAATGCTGGATTTACAAGGGAATTTAAAATGCTTTTGCTGTCAGTGGTATATTAAATATTATTCTGTTTTTATTACTTGCTTAAACCTGGTATTAAAGGAAAAATCCCCCCAAAATACTATGATTCGGTCATTTATCAGCAGTTGTCATTATCATACATTGAGGTTTTGGCATGTAGGAGCCTGCTCAACCTTCTAGTAGGTTGTAGAGATAGGGGGAAAATTGATACAGCATAGTATCCGAATATTTTGCGTGGCAATATTATATCGATTCATGGCCACCAAGTATTGACATTAGCGGTCTGACGTCAGTATTTTCACCATTTTTTGTTTTTTTCCAGAGGCCGTAGCAGGCCCACTTTTAAGAATATACTGGAGATACTGGTATCATAGGAAACTAGAAGATCTAAAGAATCTATAGTCTTAAATATCGGGATAAAATCTGGTGATCTCTGGTGACTCCCACCTCAAGTAAGTTGTAATCAGCCCATTCAATGGGATGCTCTATTAACATGAGTTGTTGGCAGCACCCTCTAGTGGCCGTAATAATTATGACGTTACAGAGTGTGAAAGCAAAGGGGGAAGCCAGGAAGCGGAGTATAAAGATTGAGAAGTTGCTCTAAGGGCAGGCGGGCACCAGGTGAGGTGGAAAGGTCTAACAAACCCAACACCAGGAGACCTGCATTTGTGACCCGTGTAAAAAAACAAAAGTAAACAATGTTATTTGCAGTAACGTCACTTAAGTTTAGTGCATCCAGTTCTCGCGTCATCATCATAAATATTTAACTTTTGGCATTTACTTTAATGTATTTAACTTTTTAAACTATATTCTATAACACCTAAACCTGAAACGAAACTGAAGTGAAATGTTACTAAATGCCAGTCGTCCATTGAATTGGCTGATACTAGAAGGCAGAGTAGGCCTCTACTCGTCGACACTTTGGGGATGGTAAGTGCTGATAAACACCCAGCTAAAAATGTGGATATAATCTCTTACTGTTGATGTGACAGCTGTGGATCTACTTTGTAGTTTTAAATTGTAATGATCTTATTCCCACAGATAATTGGCCAGCCATCAACAGTTCAATAATCTTATTTTCTGTCATAACTCCTTTAACCAACACTCAAAGAAGTCTGTCATAAAATACTCTTTCCTGCTTAGTTATTATTTTTTTGCACATATGAGTTCAAAACCATTCTATGAAGCTTTTTAAAGGAATTTAGGGGAAATTTAGAAAATCATTACGCCCAGCAGAGCGAAGAGTAAACACGGCAGATTGACGGTAAGTGGGTACACGGAAGAAGTGACTTACTCTTAACTACAAAATAGCAACTGCAACTCAAAGAAAGAGTTTCTTGATTTCCTGCGAGAGAAAAAAAACCCCAGTAGATGCTTGACAGAATGTTTTTATAATATGTCTTGACAATAAATAAAAAAATCCTGGGTTGATATTACTGTAAATTGCATGGCTAAGTTGGACCCATTTATTCTTCCATTAAAGTGTATTTTAGAGAGATTTTTTAATAAGGCCTTCTTGATTTAAAGGCATTGAAGTCACGTTAAAGAGACAAAAACAGCAGGCCTATATCTCAAAATATTATTAATTTTTGTGAAGAAATAAAAATAAAATTGTTATTTTTATAGTTTGTATAATTATTTGAGATACAGCTAAACTTAATAAACAGCTCAGTGAAGACCTGAGTGCAGGCTTTATTAACAGAGTCTTTCACAGACCTGCTTAGAAAAGTACACAGTTTAAACAACCAAAGAACTAACAGAACAATAACCAAGCATCCAGTTATAGAAAACACTGAATTTCTCAAAGAAAGAAACCTATTAAGTATGTATGAATGTTAAAAAAAATACACAATAGAACTAATTATATTAAAAGTTCCTAGAAATAACAGAAAAACTCATCTATTATGCAATATTCTCAGAAAGTAATCTACTAAAATGCATCCAAATTATTCTTTTTGCACAAACTTTCTGCAGTTATTGAGTTCATAATTTTGGTTGATTATACATATTTATCAGTTGTTCTGGACTGTTATTATAACATGAAATATCCATAAAATATGTCACTTAGTCAGGGTTTGTCAGTTTACTAAATTATATTAGAAGGTTGGGAACCACTGCTCTACATTGTTGAAGTTATACGGTATTAAAATCAAGCTGTTTAACGAGGTTTTTCTCCGTTTTGTTTTGGATGATTGTTGATTTGTTAAGGGGAATCTTTCAGTAGCGGTCGGCTTCGCCTCCAGGGATTGAGAAGGCATGTGTAAAATGGTTGTGCGGTTCGCACCATTTAAACTGTAATCTGACTCATCTCAAAGATGCAGGTACGTTTTTAAGTTGGTCTACAGTTGACGAGTTAATTAGCTATTTAGCCTGGAATCTGCCATGCATACTTGCGTGTTCTGCAGCAGGAACATAAACGTGGGTTAATTTCAGCTGGACCTGAACGGAAAGGTTAAGTATGAGGGCGTGGGGGGGTTACTGTGACAAGAAAATGCTGTCTTCCTTTGAGTTCATGGCAAGAATGAGACAAATTGCAAACTGTCATAGTACATGATCCTATTTTGCATGGTGAGCTTACCTTAGTGTGTGCGTGTGAGTGTGTGTGTGTGTGTGTGTGGAAGTGAGAGCGAGAGGCAGAGGAACCAAGGGCAAAAAGGAAGAGTTTGACATTTTGGGAAATACTCCTTTTCGCTTTCTTGCCTACAGTTAGATAAAATGATTAATACCACTCCAGTCTGTACATTAAAGATGTAACTACAGCCAGCAGCTGGTTACCTGAGCTTAGCATAGAGACTTGAAGTACCTCTGAATCTCACTAGTTATCTTGTTTGTTTAATCCACACAAAAAAATATGTGTGAAAACAACCCAGCCAACATTGAGATGTACAATTACCGTCAAATATTGTTCAAAAATAGTGAAAAAAAACTGAAGTTGTGGCAGTCCTTCCTGGACGTTTTAGCTGTGTCTAGATATGTCATTACCACAGCAGCAGTGGTGGAATGTAACTAAGTACATTTACTCAAGTACTGTACTTTTCTTGAGTATTTCCATCTTAGGTAACTTTGTACTTCTACTTCACTACATTTTAGAGGAGCCTCATAACAGTATATTAAGTAGTTAAAATTAGTCCTATCTTTACGAAATGAAAATTGTGTTTACATAAATGCATCAATACAAATAATTTAATACTATATTCAGACTATATAAAACAATCTCAGTGGATTCATTCTGCATAACAAGTACTTTTACTTTTGATACTTTAAATTCATTTTGATGCTGATACTTTTCTACATTTACGGAAGCAAGTTTTGAATGCAGGACTTTTACTTGTAGTGGAGTAATTCTGCAGTTGGTATTAGTACTTATACTTAAGTAAAGGATCTGAATACTTCTTCTATCACTGCCCAGCAAGTATATCCAGTTATTTTGCTAAAATGAATATGCACAGTGTGCACTCAGCTGCTTTATACATTATAAAAACTGAAAATAATATGTCATTTTAATATGACTATGTGTGTGTCACAGTCACGAGCCTGTACCCACTGATGAAGACCCTTGGTTATAAATATACATGTATAAATAGCAAAAAGTATCCTATTTTTATTTTTAAAAAGGCTGTAAGTAAACTCGTTTTGGGACAACATGTTAAAAATACACTGTAAAAAAATGTTTGTAGAAATTACAGTAAAACACTGTCAAATTGCATTGAAATAGGTTGTAAAATTAAAAATTGAATATCACCGTAGTAGACGCTTTAAATTACCTTAAATCAAGGAATAGTACTAAACTTCTAAACTGTAGAAAACACAGTTTTTAATGTAAAATTAAAGGAGAAATACCATAATGTCACAAGGACACAATTACCCTAAACATAAAGCGATTATTCAGTCAAAATTACAGTTTTTGATAATATTTACATTTAAATTTACAGTAGAAAACCCACACTGTATTTTTTATAGTGAAGTTCTGGCAACAACAGCTGCTGGTATTTTATTGTAAATTTAACAGATTTTTTTACAGTGTAAGATATACATCAAATGTCGTATTTTAAGAAAAGATTAAGACATATGTATTAGCCTCTTTCGTAATAATATTATTGTTATTATTTCCTGGTTGTTATTTACACAACGTATGTTGGGAATACTTTGCTGTTTTTCAGGGGGTTTCGTATCAGACAATTTCCCCAAAATGTTGAAATAGTGTGCAGTGTAAATGTATTTAGCATTACATTCAGTTTGCAATCTACCAGAGGGTTTTTTAATAACGTTCCGATGAAGTTGGCAAACTTAATTAAATCCTGATCAAGTAATAACAGATAAGAGTTTCATTATATATGTCCAAGGGTTGAATTTTTCTTTACAGTAGAATATTCATATCATTTTTAATTGACTGTATGAGAAGGTATCAGGACATACCTGAGTCTGTCGGATACTCCTCCACCAGTTTCCTGTGAGAGAAACCCTTCTGGTGTTTCTTCATGATGATGTAAGCCACCAGTCCAACCAGTGCCACAGCCACAGCCGTCCCCAGCACGGCTCCCCACGCTCCGTTTCTTTTACTCTTTGTATCCGTTGCCAAACCTTTTATTGGAGAGGTTGAGGGGGTGAGAGAGAATAATGAATAATATGTCAACAAGAAAATTATTTATATCAACTGCTTGTCTTTGAGGGTTAATTGTCAGATAATTATAGCTGAAATGTGTTTTTGGAATTGTGTTTCCAGTGGCAGCACTTTGCAAAGATACACATCCCAATTAGTCAGCTGTAAAGATTTGTCTAATTTACGCTGCGATAATTAATGCAATTAACAAGCCAAAATCATGATAATTTCTTGAATATATTTGAATATTTAAAGACGGCAGGCTGCTTGTCATCTAAATAAGGTGAAATGTGACTGAACATTACTTAAGTTTCCATTATATTAAATCAGTTTTGAATATGAATGACATAACTGCTTCAGTTTATCCATGTCTTACTTTTATTTAATATTTTAAATATAGCACAGAGCTAGTCATTACCTGCACATGTTAATATCTGCTCTCCCAATATGACAGCTGGACGGTGTGAAAACAAAACAAGTATGTACGTGTCTATAAAAAAGCCTGTCCTGTTCTAACCTTTTCTATTCTTTCTTCTAACAATTTATGTGCTTTTTGTTTCACTGTTCACTGTGTTCAGAGCAACAGCAGTGGAGAAAAAGGCAGTTCCTGAGAGTGACTGAATTGTTTTCTGTATCCTTTGACACAGAAATACTACATTTGTATTTTATCAGGACTTACACATAAATAATTCAGAGGCTCCGTTTATCTACAAATGGCTCAATTTACCCACTTGCTAGGATCAATTTACCCCTAACCTGGGGCAAGCTGAACTAAAAGACCAATTTTTTCAGGCAGTGTATTTCAAGCTACATGTTCTTCATCCATTTGAAAATACACAGAATAAATTATGCGTGGAAGTATTTATTCTGTATATATACTGGCTTTTTAAATATGTCTTCTCTCATGGACACTTGATGTTGATTTTGTAAAAAAAATGTGAATCATGCTGGCAGGCAGCATAACTCCATGGATTTAATGACTGTCTGTTTGTCGGTCCACTACTTTGATCTGATGTAGGTCAATAGCTGATGAATTGATTGCTGTGAAATTTAGTGCAGACATCCATGTTCCCCTGATGATAAACCCATTTTTATTTCCATCTCGTCACATTTGGTCAGGAAGCCTTGGCGTTCCTTTAAACACACTTCTACACGTCAAACTATGTTACTTCACATCCCAGTCTTTCTGACATGCCCTCAACGTGTGATACCAGCACACACGGAACCACTTAGCTTCGGTTTCAGTTTGTCACTTTCTGTAAGTATAGTGGCTTTTCAAAATAAACTAAGGAAGGGCTTAACACCACCCCGATTTTAGCCTCCTTGCACTGGCTCCCTGTTCGTTTTAGGATTGATTTTAAGATTTTACTGATCACTTTTAAGGCCCTTCTAGGTCTGGCTCCGAGCTATTTAACAGAATTATTAACTCCATACAAGCCGACCCGCGACCTGGCGCCCTTCTGACCGTTCCAAAGTCAAAACTGAAAACCAAAGGTGGGCAGGCTTTCTCCACCGGATCGCCCGACTCTGGAACGGGCTGCCGAGGAGATAAGGCGCGCGAGTCAGTAACTTCTTTTAAATCACTTCTTAAAACCCACTTTTATAGACTTGCTTTTATGTAATGCTTTCTATCTCACCACTCCTTTTTTTTTTTTTTACTCCTTTTACCTTTTTCTTTCTGTGTATCTGAGAATACCTTGTGATTGTCCCTGGTATGTCTCTTATTGTTTTTCTTTTAATTCAAGAATTGTTTTTAGCCTTATGGCATCATTCTCGTTGTCATTAACTGCTCTCTGCCGAAACACTTGTAAACTGCTGTTTTTGAAAGGTGATATATAAATACAGTTATTATTATTAGCTGCACAATAAAACCACTTGACTGGATTACAATAAAAAGAACAGGGTTGGGCTTAAAAACAATTACTTCTCCGATTAACTACTTGGTGCAGTTACGTGGTTACACATGAATCTCTTGGATTCATGGTTTGTTTGAACCATCAAACTACTGCACAGACTTTTTCGTTCTTTATACTGCGTCACCCAAATTCCAGAGGACTCTCTTTGATCGATCCATCCTGACCTCTCTTTGTGTACTTTGTTGCTCTTGTTCTCATCACCTCACTTCCTCCTTTGCTCCTGTTATAAATACTATGGCGGCTAAAGGTTGACGCCTATGGGTGAACATAAATATGGATCGTAATAAGCTGCTTGCACAGATGATCTATACATGTTTTTTTTGTTGGTTGTTTTCTTTCGTGGGAGGGGGTAGGATGGTCTGTTTATGTTTATTGTAAGTTTCCTCTGCCCTTATTTATAGACTTTATAAATAAAAGCAGTTGTTTTTCTGTACTCGGCTGTCTTTGCTGGTGCACAGTTTTAGTGCACACGCTGTGCCTGTCATGGTAACTGTGGAGCAGTTGTTGTTTTTTTCTCTGTTGCCGGCTGTTTCGCAACTGTTTCCCACTTTTTATTGCCATCATCTGTTAGTGTTATGTCCTGCTGTCACATCTGTCCATGTGATGTGAGTTTTATTTTAATCCCAGCCTAGCTCCAGCTCTCTGAAGGCCTTTGTTTTTTTCCTCCTGCCATTGTGTTGGTAGTGAACTCGGCCACTTAGGTAAAGTTGCTTTTCGAGTAAATAGATTGATTGATAGATATAGATTGATTTGCACTGGTGTATGGGACAAGCCTCCTTTTCCTGTCCTATCTACTTGATCTTGTGGTTGACATCACAGACTAGTCTCACGGCCCCCGCACAGAGCAGCAGAAGTATCTTTGACCTCAGTCCCTGCTGGCCTCTTTCAGGTTTTTTTGCCCCTGAAACAGGGGTTGATTGTCCTGCTAAAAAGGTGCTTGTAATAGACCCCTTCACTCATAGCGGCCACATCGATAACACCTGAAACCCAATCCAACCTTTTCCTTTGAAAGAAGGGGCGTTTGTCCTCCACTAGTGGGAAATTAGATGCAGGCCAATGTGGGTCAGGGAAAGGGCGGAAAAAAGGTAAGTCTAAAACCAGCAACAGCAATGAGCATCGTGTTACTTTAAGTCTCTAAAGGTGATCTATACAGGGTTTTTTATGTTGCTTTATTGCTCAAATCTTAGTCAGGGTAACACCTCATAAAAAAACATGATAACATGACAATAAAATTATAATTCATTATGTCAAACCAATTATTAGTTATGCTAATATTTGTTTTATTTTAGCCGTTTGTTGTTTCACACAATATTTTCTACACTATATTAAGTATTTGTAAATGATAAACAAATTATTTGTAAACTGTCTTGAGACATAAATTGCAAATAAAAAGTTGCAACTATTGCTTAAAATACCTTGTTAATACACACTAAAGCATCTATAAACATTATTTAAATAGATATTATTAGTGCATAAATGGCCACTCTTTTATAGGTCATCAGTTAAGCATTTAATGCCACCTAATGAATGTGACATAATGCTTTATAAACCATTTATTAATTGAATTATAAGCATTCGTTGCAACTTTATGATTGCCATCCAAATAGTTTTTTAGAAGGATTAAAAATAATACTTTCCAGTACTTAATATGGTATATTAAATGTTATAATGTGAACAACATTACACTGTTAGAATGAAAAATGTGATTAAAACAGAATTAAATGATTTGTTTACCCTTCTGACCTACATTCAATTGAATACAGCAAAAAGACAAGATATGTAATGGTCAGAAGTTTTTGTAAATATTTACACTCATTCTGAATTTGATGCGTTTTTTTTATTTTATTTATGTTTTACACAACATCCCATCTTTCTTGGACGCTATGTTCTAATAAGTTAACTGTATTAATAATCATTTTATTATTAGTTTGAGGTAAAACCACAATTAACTAAAGTTTTAAGGAACTATCAATTCTCCATTTATTAATGATGGTTATTAAAGTCAGTGAGGAGGGATTGGAATTTCACACAAAGGCTTTTGGTTTATTTTTGGGTGTCTCATGCTGCTGAGAAGACACACAAAGCCGTTCTCTGGACACAGAAATGTACACCAGACACAGTGACACCTGAAACTGCAGCAGTACCTCTCTCTGAGCTGCTCCCTGAGGCTGCTGCACCTGTCTTGTTTGTCTTGTTGGCCTTCTCAGCTGTGATCGGATAGGCGGCAGTTGTGGTCGTCTCTGCGGTCTCAGACGGGAGCGCCGTTGTAGATGAAGACGTGGTTGATGTCTTGTTTACCTCTTGTTTGGGCGTGGTTGTTACAGTTGTAGTTTTGGTGGATTCTGTAGCTTTAGTTAACCCCGTATCTTTGTCAGGTTTTGTTGTGGATTCTTGCGTAGCGTTGCTCTCCGGAGCCAAGGTTGGGGTCTGTGCATCAGTGTGATTGGTTTTCTCTGGAAAGTCGGTGGAGTTTTGTGCACTCAGATGAGTTGTGGAGTTTTGAGGAGTCATCGTTGAGTTATTAACTTCTTCTTTGGCTTCTTTGTTGTTGCTCTGGCTTGAGTTTGTGCGATCTATAGTTTCATTAGTTGGAGAAATGGTTGCGTCTGGCAATTCAGGTTCCTTGGTTGTGACATTTGTGGGAGTCATGGTGGTAGTGACAGCAGTCAGATCATCAGATGTTTCTTTTGCACTCTTATCAGGGCCGGCCACATTCTCCTCTTCCTCACTGAATACTGCCATGGAGCCAGATGCTATCCCACTGCTTAAATCATTACCTGACTCGTCCGTCCCCTCTTCAGCTTTCGTCTCGGCGGCAGAATTTAGCCGGAGCCAGCCTTTATCAATTGTCCACCGCGGAGGGGCGGCTGAACTTTGGAGCGATGCCAGGTGAAAGACTTGGACGAGCAGAATAAGACCTGCTGTGATTTTTAAATACACTCCCATTTCCTCCTTTTGGTTTCACTCTGAAACACAAAACACAACATGAAACATTATATCCCTTCTTAAAATAAACATAATCCATTGTTGTTTTTAAAATTCCAAAAGGTAAGCAGGTTCAGATTGAACACAGTGGTACAAAGTATTTTAGATGTGAGTGTTCACTGAAAATAAATATTATTGATGATCAGCTTTTTAGGAATCATATGATGGTGACTTTACAACACAACAAGTTTTGTTGTCTATAATCTATCAGCTAAAGCGGCCGCTAATATTTTTTTAATATCATTTTTACAGCTTTACCTTACCATCACACAGTCCTGTTTAAGTTTATGCGGGAGTCTATGATCTTATCAAAGCAACCAGACTCCATTGACAGTAATTTTATTTGTACTTTTTTTAGCTTCAGTGCTAATACTCCTATCTGCTTCTCCAAACTGCGGGCATGTCCACTGCCATCTACTGTTGGTGATACACTGACTATAGATAAATAGCTCAAACAAAAAACTATCCTTTTAATGATAGTTTGACAACAACTAACCGGATTTTGAGTGGGCATTGTTTTGTCAATTTCCTATGTGAGTTTGCATAGGCTACATCTGCCAAGTCACAATAAACACTGATACAAGAAAAAAAAAATGTCATTATATCTTGTTATTATCATTATTATATTGATTCAAACCATATCACCAAACTCTACACTACTGTACGTTGAGAATATGCCATTTCTATTATATGTAAAAAGTAAATAAATAAATAAAAATTTAACTTTGTTGTCAGTACAGAGCAACTATCACAAAAACACAGATCAAGGAGATTTATTTGGGGAAAACAGTCATTTATTCTCTTTAACCGCTTATCTGAACTCTGATCATGGGGGGCTGCAGCCAATCACGCCTGACATTGGGACACCCTAAACACACTCTCATTCACTCCTATGGGGAATTAAGAGTCACCAATTAAACCTTAGCTGCATGTCTTTGGACTGTCAGAGGAAGCTGGAGGACCCGGAGAGAACCAATGCTGACACAGGGAGCATGATTCGAGCCAGATTCGAACCCACAACCCTCTTGCTGAGAACAATCTATATCTCTTCTCTATACATCTAAGATTTTTGATTAGTCAAAGGTTCCTTTTAGCATTCAAAGATGGTTTCACTGTGAGTGTTTGTATGGCATGACTCCAAACCCACGCCCATGGAAACAGATTCAGGGTATAATTACATGAAATGTAAGTCTTTCCCTTGTAGTTTTGAGCCATAATTTCAAGATATTGCAGGCTGGCCATGAAAGTATTTTTTACTTCAAAAGATAAAAACCAAAAGCCACTGCCTCCTCCTAGTGACAGAGGACTGTGTTTACCACCTGTCGGGGATAAACACCATCAGAAAGCAGCCACAGGTGTCAAGCTTGTGTTCATCACAGACTCCAAACTCTGCCTGACCACACACAAAGACTCAGTGTGCAACAAGACATCTCTGGTGGTTCCCATTTTCCAGAGGCACAAAAATCACCTGCTTTAACAGCTCAGGTCAGCTGCACTGACACAAGTCATAATGAAAATTCCTCGAACGACTAATCCTGTCCCACCTCCCGTCTTTCAGGGAGCCGCTCAGTCACCGGAGCTGTGAACACGATTCTCAGCATCACGAACATGACATCCCCCCTCGCTGCTACATCTGGAGCTTGTTGGTGAATTTCAACGCAGTCATCCCTACATTGTTACACAGCGAGCTAGCACGGTTCAACATGGTCCCAACACAATCTCCGGCGAGATCTTTGTGACAGGGTGGATTTACACAGATGCCCTGTGAGCTATGTGTTCTCCCCTCTGCTCCACTCCAACACACAAACGACTGCAGCTCGGGTTATTCCCCACAGGGCACTCTCACTGCGAGTCACTTTGTTGATCGGTGGCTTTGTTCTGAGCTCATTCTCGTTACAAGCAGTGCAACAGGCTCCGTGTGCAGTGTGTAATATTGTGGCCTGCAGCAGCAGAGGTTTGAACATGCAAATCTGGGGATTTCAGGTTTTACGTGCCATTACATATTCTAGCAAGTCAACGAGGGCATCGCTTACTGAATAATTTGATATATAATCTGAATAACTTTTGAATTTATCTACCCCAGTGGTTCACCTCTTTATGCTCTCAATAAATAATATCTAAAATGTTTTAAATAAGTAACTTGCACACTTGCAAAACTTTTGTTTTTCAGGCAACCATTCACACAATACCAGTGGTGAAGAAGTATTCAGATCTCTTAAGTAAAAGTACTAATACCACACTGTGAAATTATTCCTCTACAAGTAAAAGTCCTGCATTCAAAACTCACTTAAGTAAAAGTACAAAAGTATTAGCATCAAAATGTACTTAGACTATCAAAAGTAAAAGTACTCATTATGCAGAACTCATAAGATTGTTTTATATATTCTAAATATATTATTGGATTGTTATTATTGATGCATTTATGTAAGCAGGTTTTAATTTTCTCAAGGTAGGGCTCATTTTAACTACTGAATATACTGTTAAAGAAAAGCATCATGTTTTTATGTTAAATCTCGACCTGAATAGTAGCCAAAGCTGTCAGCTAAATGTAGTGAAGTAAAAAGTACAATATTTGCCTCAAAATGTAGTGGAGTAGAAGTATAAAGTTAAATAAAATGAAAATACTCAAAGTATAAGTACAGAATTGTACTTAAGTACAGTATTTGAGTAAATGTGCTTACATTCCACCACTGCAATTTACCCAAAGAACATTTTTCCTCTTACCTGTAGTACTATTTAGTTTTGGTGTGAGCTGCAGACTGTTGGAGCTATTGGCCCAAGAGATGTTCGCTTTGTCTCAAGTATAATGAGACTACAAAGCACTTTGGTGGTCAAAGCACCAAAAACTACATTTTTGAAAAACAAAAGTAATGCTTCTTTCCAGAAATCATGATCAGGTTAACAGCTTAACATGATCCACCTTCCCTGTCACTTGTTTCATGTAGAAACTATACTGAAAAGAAAATAGTTCCGGGTCATGATTGCTGGAAAAAGACAATGCTGGTAAGTTTTTCGAGCTGATTTTCTTTTTTCTTTTCCAGCACTTTGAGGACTCAGCAACTCACACCAAAACAATCTAGATTAACAAACGTCGCTACGGGTAAGAGAAGACAACTGTGCCTTTTAATAAGTATGAAAACCTGCAGTCAACTCAGGAATGTTCCTTTGTGGTCACTTTCTGAACAAGCTTGTTTATCGTATCAGTCATGTTTCTGTGTTGTTTTTTTCGTCTGCTCTGTGGGAAATAAATGAAAAGCCTGTGGGTTGTTGATGCAGCCTGCTCTGTGTGGACGCAGGATCAATCAAACGGCTCAAGTTTGAGAGAGCACATCATTAAAGAAAATGACTCAATCCACTATGAGATACAATTACAATTTAGAGCTTATAAGACAGCAGAATGAAAATAATAAACTGGAAAGAAATGACCAGTTCCTTTGCACCTAGAGAGGAACTGTTTGTGAACCTGACTGATTATTCCTATATTTAGCATCACTTTCAAGTCAAAGGTCATGGTTGTGACTCACAAGTTTCATAGTGTTTTCAGTAAGAAACAAATCATGTGAAACTCTGTTGAATGCATCACTTATAGTTAAGATTCTACTTTGTACAGACTTGATTCTACATTCAACAGCTGTGTTTTGTGCCCAGTTTAAACAATAACGCATATTGAATAAGCTATGATTCAAATTCAGCAGCTAAAACTCATGGGTATTGTCGTATTTAAAGCCATCTGCCATAACAAACTGACAGAAGACAGAACAGATCTCACAAACAAGCTGAAATAATAATATCACTCCATACCATACCATTCAAACCACTGAACTTTTAGTTTTTTTCTCTAAGATTTCCCTCACCCAAAAAAACAACACAATCCGTCAGTTGTACAAGCAGCTTATTATGACCTATATTTATGTTGATTGAGAGGTGGCTACCTCAAGTGGCCATAGTAATTATAACAGAAGCAAATCAGGAAGTTCGGCAAGTATGGAAATCATAAGAAAGTTCACGAGATAAGCCTGTGTTTTCCCTTAATTTACAGACAATTCACAGGTTTCTGAGTTGCAGATAGAATATCATCAAAAGAAAACTGTAAATGTAAATTTCACTACTCGTAGTGCAGTAACACGTCTGTGTGAAGTTATAAAATGAAGATCTGTGTTAATAATCAGCTACTTTTCAGTCAAACAGTGGATTAAGTTCATCCCCTGCTTCTCTTTACCCACATTCTCTGTTTTGCTTTGGCTATACACTGTCAATTTAAAGCAAAAACTCCCCCAAAAATAATCTTAAATCAATGAATAAATAAGAATAAATTGTTTTGAAGATAGCGTTTTATTTTTCCACCAGTAGATTATGTTGAAGTGTGAATCCTAACATGCACAGTGTGGAGGGTAATAAGTGTGATGACGCTGCAGGCGGTGGAGGATCAGGTGTAAATGAGACGACTTAATGTCAAACCAGTGTAACAGGAAGCTCAGCCGAGACACTGCTTTGTTTTGATTTGTACCGTGTGAATGTGTTCATGGTCAGCCGGGATAAGATTTAAGATCAGGCAAAAATTTAAAGATAATCACTGAGTTTTAACTTTTATCTCAGAAATTATGAAGGTGACCTGAAGTTATTTAGATCTGCCAGTCAAATGTTACCACTATCTCCCATGTGTTTGGCCTGTATTGAATTTCAAACCAGTGGTTCCTGTTTTGCGTAACTAAACATGTCCCGTCCTTAATCAAAACATCCTCTCCTCCGTCATCACAGACTAAACTCTCCACCTGTTTTTTTTTTGTTTGTTTTTAAATTACAGCAGCAAACTGCCTGCCCTGCTGAGAGGCTGTTTGGCCGTCAGCGTCCCACCATGGACTCTCTGTGGCGCGGCGGGTCGATATTTACCTCTGACCCTTCGCACTCTGAGAAGCTGTCTGCTGAAAAGAGTTCCCACTCTGATGCTCTGTCAGAGTCTGTACCAGCTATCACTTCAACAGCTCCGTCTGCTGTGACTTTACAATGTGACATTTATTTTGCGAATCCCTCAATTGGTTCAAAGTTCATCCGTGTTATTATCACCTATACTGTCATTTACATTACATTTATGTTGGATATTGGATGTCGCACAATGTCAATATCTGTTGTACAAAACCACAGCAGGGTAATACCATACAACTTTAAGGCACCATTGTATGCTTCTTCATATCATACTTTCAGAGGAATATTTCACTGTTTACTCCACTACATTTCTTCAGCAGCAACTTTTTAAATTAAGATTTTTCAGATAAAAGACATGATCAGTTTTAACAATGTGAAGCAGTTCAAATAAGCTCCAATTCATCTATATATATATATATATATATATATATATATATATGTTTTATGTATGAGTATGGGTATGAGAGTGTGTGTCTGTATGCATTGATATATAGAAAAATATGTTTTTTTTTTGTTGTTTACTCAAGAGATGGAACCTCCTCTTGTAGTTCTTGTTTATTTTTTTTTTTTTAATCTAATAAAAAGTGAATGACAAAAAATAATTAACTCCACCGCAACCAAATATATAATAAAAATGTAATAGAATATAATAATACAATATATAATATTTAATATAACACCAGCAGGGGCCGTTCTGAGTAAAGTATCATTTTATTTTTTATACATTTATGTACTTTACTTAAAGTAAATTCTGAATGTAGGCCTTTTACTTGTGGTAATTACTCAAATAAGTGATCTCAATACTTCTTTCAACTCTTAACTCAAGTTTATAAATCATTCGAGGGCTCATACTCTTGAGTTAACGTCACTGTAAACTTGAGTGACACGCCTGTGACTAGGTTATGTTTGCCCTCATTTAGGTTATGTAAGGTTCTACAATATGTATGTCACTTGTTGTTTTAGAACCTCTTTTACTCTTACATGGAACATAAAACTATTTCTGTTTGTGATTCTCTATTGTATTAAAAGAGGCGAAAACTGGTAGGTATAACCAAATTCTAAGAAACATTTTAGGACCGCCCCTTTATAAACATTTAGTCACCTAATAAATGTTTTGTTCTCAGTCGACTAACACTTCTTTAGCCCACATTTTTTTGCGTTTTTTTTTTAATGCTGAATGACTTATTTCCAAGAACCTTATGAGCACAACTTTGGTAAACATGATATTTAAGTGGTGTTTTTGCGTGATTCTGAATGGATAAACTCAGTTTGACGTATCTGCTGATTAAATCAATGAATTTATTAGTTAAAAAAAGCTTACAAATATAGTTGACTACGAATATCTTTAGTCGATTGGTCAATTTTTATCCTTTTTCATGGGAAATTACTTATTTCCAGTAAAATTATGAGCACATCTCTACTAAAAAAAGCTTTAAAGTGTTGCTTTTATGTTTTAAGTTTTTTAGAGAAACTCAGTATTAGGAAAGAAATAAGTGTTTATGTTAGTTGACTCAAAATGTCTTGAATGTAGGACAGCCCTTAAACATTATAACTTGTTCAGTACAAATGATTGTAAAAGAGGTTGTTACACTTAAATATTTTTCTAAAAGTCAACGTCAAGTTTCATTGTTTTTGAAAATATAACAGTGAGTCAATTTATACCAAACATATTTAGACAACAAATCATCCATCACACATTTCCTGAGAGAATTAAAGACAAATTAAATCCGTCCCCAGTAAATCCTTACCTTATTCTTAGGCTATATCAGATGAGAACAGGTGCACAGGCAACAAAATCTCTTCAGCGAGCTGCCAACATGTGAGAGTGAATCAGCAGTCGGCCCGGAGAGACAAACAGGGAAGGAGGGAGGAGGGCTCAGCAGAGTGGCATTCAGGGAACAACCTGCTCAACCTGCTTCTACACCTGCCAGCAATAGCAACACGCCCTGAACCGCATCCAGTTGCACACACTGTGAAAAGGCCACACAGGACAGGGATGGACATGAGTCAGTGGACAAGAGAAGGGGAAGACGGTTGGGAGATTAATTTGTAACTACCTCATTGTCATGTTCCCATCTAAATAAGGTGATTATATAAATTTCTGGGTTGCCAGGTTGCATCTGTTAATTCCCCCAGTGGGTGGAGCCTCTGGCCACAGGTCCTCTGAGCCTTTTTCTTTTTTGTTTCTCACCAAGGCACTGGAAACGGCTGCTGTCGTCATGGCAACAGAAAGGAGGCTGGCGAGCTCGGGTTTCATCCACGCCTTTGTCTCTTGGTCTATATCAGGCTACCGAGTGACGTGTGACTTTGTGAACTCGCAGGTACCGTGCGTCAAGTCAGACGGGATTGGTTTTTTTTGGTCTCATTCCTCAGTTAACTGAGTCATGCAGCGGCTGGATTCATCAGAGCGGACGAGCGAGGCGGTTGAAGTGGCACTCAGAGCCGGTGTGTTTTGGTGAGGAGTGGTTCTTCTTGTTCTGTTAATGAATCTGAAAGTTAAAAATTCCTTCAAGTGGATAAGAAAGTAGTCTAAAAAGAAAAGCTTCAACATTCCTGCAGAACAGTAGACGTGAGAAAAGGCACTTTTTTCTCCACAGGTGCCACCAATGACATTAACAATGGCTCCATTATATTCTAGTGTCCCAGTAAACCAGAACAGTGTGACAGCGCGCCAGCATGCATAATACCAGGACCCAGAAACCAAAGCAGCTAAATGGAATTCAGCCACTTTTCATTATTTCAGCCCTGTCTCATAAAAAAAAATTACATTCCAATAAAACAAAACTGCATTCTCTCCATTTTTTCCATTCAAGTCACAAATTAGATGTAATGTAATATACAAACATTACCACAAGACATGACTTCCTCCTTTGTTCCGATCATTATCACGGCCACAAGAGGTCACTGCGTCGCCGAACTATCATGAACCTCCCTGCAGTGAACTAAATTACCAATACCACTTTTCGACCAACGCTACTAGTTTTTTGCTGGTGCTGGTTCGCCCTGGCCTAGGGGTAACCTGAGCGCAACATAAAAGTGCTCTCCCCTTTTCTCAACTCCCAGAGATGAAGATGACCAACATATGCAGTCCAACACAAATTTATTGTTAACCACAACAGGTATTTTTACTTCATGGTGAGCATGGCCAAAACAACCAACAAAACATCACTTAATTAAAATTAACTAACTTAAAAATAAATACTACATAAAAGAACATACAGGGTTCTTACCTGCCTCCCTACACAAACAACAGGAGAAAAAGGTTTCTCAAACAAAAAGGCTACTCACCCCTACCTACCAGGACTGCACTATAACCAAAAGGTGTCTTTGTTTCAAAACAATCTGACAAAGATTCACCACTTAACAGTCAGCAGTTTAGACAACAGCACAATACATGTGGTCTAGCTGGAAGTCAGGAAAAAGGGCCAAGAGGAAGGACATCTTCAGCAGCCATCCTTTTTAAAGCTGGCCTGATCATCTCCTGTCTTATCAGGACTCCAACCACCACCTGGGAAAACAAAGGGAGGCACACAAAAAAAGAGCAGCACCTCCCACTGGCAGGGAGGATAATTTACATTATGCACTGCAAACAATACATAGAAAAACCATATAACACATGGTCATAGCCTTCACCAAACATGTTTGCTTTTCCACAGGCTCGAGAGCCACGTCATTACGTCACTGTATACATCTGTATATATCTCCTCTCTCCGCAAGCATAATGATAATAATTACGTTCTTTTTAACACTTTTAACACTTACTGCTGTAAGCCATGTGCAGACTGAACTTGGAAAGTCAGCCTTTTGTTTTAAAGCCCCCGCAACCTGGAATGATGTTCAACTCACACTGAGGATCAATACGCCCATTTTTTCAATTTCATAGCTTGATTGTGGACTTTCCTGCGACTGTCTGCAACTGTTTTTGGCTTTTGTAATTTTAAATAGCATTTTTACTTATTCATTTATCTTGTTTGTTATCTGTATTTTTCATTTGTATTTCTGTACTGTTTGTAAATGTACTTGTCATCAATGTAAATGAGAATAACCTCAGTGCCTTACAAGTTTAAATAAAGTGTTATATATAACGTGAGACCATATTGATCACATTGCAGTTAAACAAATATAATAAAATGAATGATACACGTTTTAGTCACATTACAGTCACGTTTTAGACTGTTACACAAATACTATCGTATATCATATACCCCGGTAGAATGTCAGAAAGGTAAAACAGTATAATAATGGATACCACCCAAATCAAATAGTGATAACCACTGATAATGTCCATTGGCTGATAAAACAGGGTGAGTTTTTATTTGTAGATTGTAAACTTTTGCCAGTTTTCTTGCTTAACCTGAAAGTGGCAGCTGTGACTTCAAAAGGCAGAGCAGGTGATCCTGTAATCACAGGGTGGCTGGTTTGATATCCTCCCTGATGTCACTCCTCTTGTCCACATGTCAAAGTTTCCTTCAGAGTGAATTCAAAATTGCTCCTGATGGCGTGTGAGAATATGTGTGTGAGTTAGTAAGGCAAGGCGAGTCTATTGGACAATGCAAATAGTGGTGTTAATGTTTAGAATATGGAAATTAATGTTCTTGATGACTTGTGGTATTATAGAAGAAATAAGAGAGAAAGAAAACAGTGTATAAACAGCACCGGTTTTCACCAGGAACACACCCTTTTTTGTCAAACTATCACTTCAGAATAATTAAAAGAATAAATAATACGAAAGATGCTTTAGTTACATAAATATGTGAGACAATGTGGGGTTTTATATTACCAGTTCTCTTTTTATTTCTGGTTTTGTCTCTTGACTTACTGTTTCTGTTGCCAGTTATGGTAAATACAAGAAAATCAGGGCATGGCAAGGCAAGTTTATATAGCACATTTTAACAACAGGGCAATCAAAGTGCTTCACACAATATATCAAAAGCATCATGACAAAGAGCAGGAAAACACATTGACACAAAACCTTCAATTCAAAGTGAGAGAAAGGAAGACAAAATTGAAACCGCTAAAACAGAAGCTAAAATACAATAAAAGTTATGTTTTAAAAAAAATAAGAGTAAAGGTTTTATCGTTAAAAAAACAAAAAAGCATTAAGAAAGTAATTGTAAAGCACAGTGGATAAAAGTTCTTTATACTGTTAATGTAGTCCATTTATCAAATATTCACTGAAAAATAAATAAAAGAACTCGTATGGCCTCAGTGGTGTTACTTCAGAACTGTTTTACATTTTATAACCCACATTTGCCTTGTTGTCATAACCAAATGACATTTATTTAAAATAGTGCAGTGAAGGTATCATTGTCTGCAGGTCAGCTGTTGCTGCCATAAAAGAGGTTTAGACAGAGGCTCACTGTCCCCGACACACAGAGTTCCTCTCAGACAGCTTGTCGCTGGCACCTCACGAGGCCTGCCAGCGTTTGAAGCTAATGGGATCATGTAGCCTCATCGGGGACGTGAATAATAGAAACGTCTAAATCTTGAACGGAGGATAAACAGGCCTCAGACTTCAGGTCAAAACAAAAGTGTTCAAAAGCCATGAAAAAGTCAGAAGGTGGGACACTTTGAAACCTGGTAAATATGTTATGAAGTGCTTCATAACAGCAACATGGCACATTTATGAATACTGACTCAAGTTTTATGTAAGCCTAGAAAGAAGTGTGAAAGAAAGTTTTGTCTGTTTTGTTTTTAACTGTAACTCTGTGGCAGAGGAGTTGAACTGAATCTGTAAAACCGAAAACCAAAATGAGGTATCATTTGAGGTCATTATCAGGATTACTGTGATGGTGGAGATACAAATTAGCATGCAGAAAATAATGCATCAATTTTCCTTTGAAGTCCACTTTGACTTGACCTCAGTGGAAAATATAAGGTGAGAAAAAGAAGATGTAGTTAGAAAGCACCACAGTCCAAAGAGAATATCTGATAAAACTAGACCAGGCAACATTAATGAATGATGAAAAACACTTTATATATGTATAAATTATTATTTTATTTTTTTAAAGGAAAATAATTGATACAATTAAACATCAGGGTGTTATAAAGACACACTCACAATGCAAATTTACGTTAATGTTTAGAATATGGAAATTGTTGTCCTTGATGACTTATGGTATTACAAAAAGAAAGAAAGCAGCATATACAGCACCGGTTTTCACCAGAAACACCCCATTTTTCTTCAAACTAAGACTTCTTTTTTTTTTTATTACAATAAATAATCAGAAAGATACTTCAGTCACATAAAAATTTGAGACAATGTGGGGTTCTATATTGCCTTTTTATTTCTGTTTTTGTCTCTTGACTTATTGTTTCTTTTGCCAGTTATAGTAAATACAAGTAAAAAATTTCCATGCATGTCTACATGCAGCTATAATGTGTTATAGCTTACTTTGTGCTGCAGTAGTTATTGGTAATGAGTGATGAATGACGAAGATTTTTAAAGTTACAATCTTGAAGATTTTCATTTCGTTACCTTTAACCCTTTTTTTTTTACCAGAGCCGATTCTTTGGTTTTCCACCGGCAAAGAACCGACTCCCAGCCGGGAAAATTGGTTCCACAGCGGCACCAACTCTTTGCTGGGCTTGAAAGAACAAGACCAACTAGATGCCATTGATAGAGCAACTAAAATGTATATCATTCATTTATTTGATTTGTTTAACTGCAATGTGATTGATACGTTAACGTTAGCAATCGATGGCTAGCAAGCGATGGCTAGCAAGCGATGGCTAGCATGCTATTGTCAGCGGGCGAACGCTAGCGTGCTTTCGTTAGCTTAGAAAAAGTCCAACATTAACATCTTACGTTCAGTGTTAATAAGAATGTATTCGGCGTCCATAGTGATTAAAATGACCAGAGCAGATATGTTGTAGAGACATGTAGTCTGTTGTTATTATACTTGCAGAGAGTGACGTAATGACGTGGCTCTAGAGCCTGTTGAAAAGCAAACAGGTTCAGAGCTTGTTTGCAAGTTGAACCAACTGCGAACCACACGAGCACCGGCTGGGAACCGGTTCTGGCCGAAAAATAGTATTTGGCAGCGCCTAAGGTGATAAGCGGTAATGGCAGGATCTCACTCACTTTTTTTTTAAGCTTCTTTGCATGTAGTCATCGCTATATTTTTATTTGTTTAGTCATTGTAACTGTTTAATCACAACACTGGCAGAGCCTGCATGCGGCTCTCAACATGGCCAGCAACGCGGCTAGTAGCTAGCATTGCTAACACCATTGCAAATACTCCAGAGAGCTAACAGTGTCACCTAACATGGAACCACCATTTGGCTGTTTTACTTCTGATACAACAGCGTGAGTCAGGAAGGTGTTAACAGCGATAACCAGCGTGTGAGACTAGTGCAGAGCAGCAGTGGGTGAAAAGTAGCGAGAAATGGTATAACCAATTCTAATAAACATTTTAGGACCACCCCCTTTTAAACAATTAGTCAACTAATTGGTTGTTGAGATAAGATAAGATAAGATAAGATAAGATAAGATAAGATAAGATATTTATCCCACAGTGGGGAAATGTAGTCGTCACAGCAGCTCAAGATAGACACATATGGAGAACAGAATAAGAATATAAAAGATAAGTCATATACATACATTCTATACACATTATATACATACATTTCTGCTATTTGGCATTTATTATTAATATATATTATTGTGTTGTTTGTTTTCCTGAGAGACTTTGCATTTTACAGATATTGCACATTGGAGAAAAATATATTTTAGCATGTTAATAGTTTAAATAAATGTTATGCTTTTTTCATTCTGGATGACGAAACTCATGAGAACAACTTTGGTACACATGAGATTTAAAGTGTGTTTTTGCGTAATTCTGAGTTTTACAAATCTGTTTATTAAATCAACTAATCGATTAGTCAAAAAAAATCATGCGCGTTACAGTTGACAAAGAATTTCTTTAGTTGATTGGTCATTTTTTTATGCATTTTTCATGGGAAAACCAATTAAATTATGAACACATCACTACTAAAAACAAGCTTTAAAGTTTTGCTTTCATGTGACGTTTTGGGGAGAAACTCAGTTTTACATATCTGTCGATTAAATCCACTAAATGAGTGGTGGGGAGTGGGACACACATGCACTCACATGGACACATGGCCGGACCAGCTACAGCAACAAAGAACAGCGAAGCTCGAATTAAAACACACACAGAGGGTGCGTGACTACATTTTCTGGTCAGGACACCATCACTCCACTATATCTCTACATAGTAAATAATTGCTTACTGCTGTACTCATGTTCTGAATGTCATGTACCGCCCCTTTAAAATGTGCTTTACACCTAAGTCCTCTCCGTACATATTGTACATTTCTAATTTCATTCTAACCCTTTAATTATTCTTAATAACATCGGCAAACTGATCTTTTTTTGTTGGTTCAATATTTTAATTTCCACAGACCATATGATGTGAAATGTGTTTTTTACTAAAACCAGATGAACTGAAAGCCAAAAGCGTTGAATCATCTCTTGCACACCACGGTACTCCTCTCTGCTTCTCTAAAGGATGCCGTGCTTTCTGGGATAAAGGAAAAAAGGAAGCACGGAAGTTCCTTTTCATCTGGAGGATTTAACCAGCTCTTATCTTGACTGCCACATACTGTAGATCCATATAGGTGAATATATTCAGGAGCCTGGTTCATTAAAAAAGACTTGTAGCTGAGTGAATAATGAGGGCGGAGAGAGGATTTCTCATTCATGCACATGAGTTCCTCACATAGAATACAGGATTCCCTCCTTCATCCGAGCATACATGTTTTTACATAAATTCTGTTTGATGCTGAATAGAAAAATGCTGTTTGAATGGTCACACACGCTGCACAGCTCACATATTTGACGGTAGAATCAAACAGATGAAACAGATTATGTACAGTAAACCGACGATCGAGGAAATCACAATGTGGAAAATGTAAAACACTGCGGCTCCTTTTTAAGTATAAGCGTAAAAATCACCACAATAGGAGGTTCAGTGGAGGAAAAAGTATTTAAATCCTTTTCTTCAATAAAAGTACGAATACCACACTGTAAAATACTTTGCGACAGGAAAAAGTCCTGCATGCAAAACCTACATTGCTTAAGGTACAAACATATCAACATTAAAAATACATCTTTATGTGTTAAAAGTAAAAGTACTTGTTATGCAGAATGGCGCCACTCAGATTGTTGAATATATAAATAGATTAATATCACTGATGCATTTATGTAAGAAACATTTTATTGTTGTCAAAGTAGGGTTTATTCTGAATACTTAATATCCTGTTTAATTCATAAAAATGCATAATCACTTGAAATGTATCATGTTTGTCATGTTAAGTCTTGACCTGAAAAGTAACTAAAGCTGTCAAAAGTACAATATTTGCCTCTAAAATGCAGTGGAGTAGAAGTATAAGTTATAAGTTACATAAAATGGAAATACTCAAGTAAAGTACACATACCTCAGAATTGTACTTAAGAACAGTACTTTAGTATATATAACTAGAAAATTTCCTCTGGGAAATTCGGAAAGGGCCACAGGGGCTACTGCCGGTGTGTATACACTATGATGAGATTCTTCAGAGATTTCAAACTATGCCCTTTAACCTCAAAATGTGTGTGTGTGTGTGTGTGTGTGTGTGTGTGTGTGTGTGTGTGTGTGTGAAACGTGTATCTGGAGGAGTGTGCGCGCTTATACGCGCATTTGTGTGTGTGTGTGTGAGGTGGACAGACTGGAATTTCTGGCCTCGAACAGAAAGCATTTTTGGCAAAACCATAATACCTATCGTTGATCCGACTTCACTTTGAGCGTCCTGAGTTCTTCCTGAACGTCTACATATGTTTGTTTTTTTCCAAAAAATGAGAAATACCTTTGTTAGAGCGATCTAAAAAAACTGATCCATCTCCCTTTTTCAGAAATCTTCCTGCGTTTTTAATATGGGAGCCAATGAGGCTGTTGGTGCGTGTTGGTGGCACATCTGTGCGTCCTACGCCCAAACTATAACTCTGACAGCTTTACCAGAGGATTGTGAGGGAGAAGACTAATTTCCCTACTTTTCTATGTATAAATTATTTCTGTAGAGTGGAATTTGCGGCCTGGAGCACAGTTTTCAAATTTATTTTTTGACAATTTTTTCTCTCCCTCTACACTCTGGCGATGATGTCACACACTGTGACACGAACATTCCGTGCAATACACACCCATTATAATCTCAGAATTTCTCCAAAAATGATCATGGTCATTGAACAGGGATTGATAAAAAAACTATATGAGCTATCGAAACGTGGATTAATACACCGACACACAAGACTTGTGTCTACTGTTTAAAGTTTAAATGGAGTCTCTAGGTGAAATTATGCCGGAGAAGTAGACGTTTAAAAATCTCCAATTATTGTTCTTTTTCGCTAATTTTTTTTCGGCCGTCCCATTCATTTCAATGCAAAATTTTGGGCAGTTTTTAAAAAATTCGTATTCCGTAGAGAAAAGTAATAGCACACCGATCCCGATCAAACCGCACGTTTTGATATACAATTTGTCCTGCAACTCTTCTAGTTGTAGGACTAGTAACGGGACGAAATTGCGTCCGGAAGAGGAAGAAGAACTGCCCAAAATTTTGCATCGAAATGAATCTGTTCGAGGCCAGAAATTCCAGTCTGTCCAACTCTGCTGTCACTGTGCCGGAACAGGTGTCAGTTAATTCTGTTGATTGCTTTGATCTGATTGCCTTTGATCTTTGATGTGATTACAGCTACAGATACACACACACACACATGCACGTAAGCGCGCACACTCCTCACACATGTATGAGGGGTATTTTATGCCAGCACACTATACTTAAACGCCTAGAATGCGTCGCCTGTGCCAGCATAAAGTCTGATTAATAGGCGTGCTTACAGACACGCGTATTGCGAGTACACCAGATGACATGGGTGACGGGTGAAAAGTGCCACGAGCGAACGTAGTGGACGCCTGTGTGTGTGTGTAACGCGTGTACGTTAACAGTGTGTTACTCTGTGTAACAGTTCAGCTGTTACACAGAGTCTCAGCTTCATATGGTATTGTTTATAAGAAAGCACAACTTACAGATGAACTCCAAGCCCCCACAGAGCTGTCAGGATATTTCTATTATTTTCAGGCCAGTTTTTATTTTCTTGTTAACGAAATCTCTCTCTCTCTCTCTCTCTCTCTCTCTCTCTCTCTCTCTCTCTCTCTCTCTCTAGGTTTGAATGATATCGAATTGATATTTAATGATAGCAAGGGTGAAAGGGATAATTAAAATAATTTCAGCTACTTAAAAATAGTAGGCTAATAGTAAAGTGCAACGCTCACAGCCAGTTCCCAGCTTCCAGCGCGGACACACAGTTCATTACGCACCAGCTGTAATTAGGTAGGTTTACCTGCCTGCAGAAGCCGTAATCGCTGTCAGCCCTGAATATTAAGTAGCCATGCGGACCTATCTAATGAATATTCAGTAGCCATGTGGACAGCAGTCCGTTCACAATATGATTCCATCGGACCTTATATCTACACTGTTTAACCCAATTCGGCACTTATGCACAGTCCCATTATGTTTTACAGACATTCGTAGTTAACTAATGAGGTAAAACATTTTGTTTAAGCTGCATTTTGCTGACTTTCACTCCTAAAACAGGCTAATTAAGCCTCCGGTTTTGGCCGGAAAAACGTTACGTTTATCTGGTAAGTACGAGATAGTCTTTCTCTTCATCTATAAGTTGTGCTTTCTTATAAACAATACCATATGAAGCTGAGACTGTGTAACAGCTGAACTGTTATAGGCGTACACGCGTTACACACACACACAGGCGTCCACTACGTTCGCTAGTGGCACTTTTCACCCGTCACCCATGTTATCTGGTGTACTCGCAATACGCGTGTCTGTACGCCTATGTAGAATTGTACTTAACAGTCACGCGGGTCTTCATGTCACGTATTTGAGGCGTAGTTCACCCGTCACGCAGCCGTCACGTAGGCGTATGTGCAACAACGCGTGTACAGCGTCTGCGTGACGCCTACGTGACGCCTGTCTGTCCATTGAAAGTGAATGGAATTTACACGCGCACGTTAGACGTTTGATGTCATCGCATAGGCGCTGTACACGCGTTTTAGTATAGTGTGCTGGCATAAAATGCCCCTCATACACATGCATACACATGCTTCAAACACACGCACACACACACACACACACACACACACACACACACACAGGTAACTTTATGCGATTTTCGCTACACACACACACAAATGCGTAAGCATGCACACTCCTCCAGATACACGTTTCACACACTCACTCTCACACACACACACACACACACACACACACACACACTTTGAGGTTAAAGGGCATAGTTTGAAATCTCTGAAGAATCTCATCATATTGTACACACACCGAAAGCACCGGCACACACCCTGTGGCCCTTTCAGAATTTCCCCAGAGGAAATTTTCTAGTTTCTCATTGTATTCTTAATAATTTAGCAACATTAAGATCTACTCAGGCTGGAATTTTGTTAAATATCCTCAGCAGTTACAACTTTGAGTAAAAATAATTATGAATATGTGGACAAGGATGAGCTTCCTCACAGATCTGAGGCTTTGCCAGAGTGAGACGATTTTAGAAATATTGCAGCGAGAGGGAACATGTAACAGCCATAATGCTGTCATGGGTGTTCACTGTGAATGTTATAGTGTCCTTTTAGCTGTTATTGTATTTAATGTGAACCTAATTTGCTCTGATTGGAAGCAACAGAATGGACAGAAAAACATGTCACGATTTGGATATTTGTCTGCATCTGGCCCCAAGTTAGAAAGATCTTCTCATAAAACACAATATTTTCATGCTTCTGCATGAAGTGTACAGCTGTTTTCATTTACTTTTCAATTCCACGGTGATAATTCTGAATTAAAGTTTCATGTGAATTGAATTGAAATGATTTCTTCCAGTAAGTTCTGCGAAAATGAAGCTCTCAGATGCTCCGGATAAACATTAGATTTGATGAGTGTTTTCCCCTGTATGCTAAAGATTCTGTGGCTCAGTCTGAACAGAAACACTTTGCAAATCTTTGGAGAGGCATAATGAAAAACTCAAACTGTGCTTGCTCTCGCTTATTTCCTCAGTTGATCATAAAAAAGTGTATAATTTCCACCTAGTCAAATCCTGTGTGGTTTTACTCTGGAGGTTTTAATCATTTTTTGTTGTTTTTTTATACTGTGAGTCAGTGAAAATGACATTTAGTAGTGAAATGCCTCTAGAAGACACATTCATCTGCAGAAACAACATGTAATCACAATCAAGGTGTTTTCTATTTGAACATGCTTGTGACGTTTGAATAACAGCAGCCTGCGCACTAATTCAGCCGTCTTTTAGGAGGAAGTGAATTCACGAGGAGTGTGTCAATTTAGATTTAAAAACAAGAAGAGAGTCCTCACAGTGTTAACTGAGGAACATGGCTCCGGGTTAGCTATGAAAATAAATGCTGTAAAGCTGTTTCACACGGAGCCAGGTTGTGGCTTTATATATTCCTGTGCTTTCTCTCCAGGCTTGATTATAGTCTACATCCAACTGTTACATTACTGCGAGCTCACAAAAAGCCTTAATGATACCCTCTTAAAATCCACAAAGAGCATGTGATTTGTGTGTGTGTGTGTGTGTGTGTGTGTGTGTGTGTGTGTCTGAGGATGTATTCCTGCAGGTCTGGGGAGAATACTTCACTGTCAGAGTTGAATTATCTTCTTCAGGTTTGTGTCTGGCAGAAACCAGTGAGACCCAGAAGGCAGGAGGGAAAGCTGAATGGCTCTGCCTTGATATCTTTTAGGTTTAACTCTTTAAGCACACTGTACACAATGCAACAATTTTATACCACTGTCTGGCATTTTTATACTGCGTTAAAAAGCCTTAACATGTGTTTTTCCCGACCTTAAAGATAAAACAAGTAATATTTTCCACATTAAAATGTCTACAGACAACCTAAGCTATATATTATGTTGAGTTTGAGTTATTCCAGATGTTTCCTATGATGTTCAAACCCGGTAAAATCTGTAATTTTAGTCAAGGTTAAGGTGCGTTTCTTTTGGTTGCCTGTCAATCACATCATATAACCTTTAACTCCCAGGTGAACACCAGATGATACATCAGAGAGTAGTTTGAAATCATAAAATGTCACAGACAATAACACAGCATTTCTCTCTGTAACAAGCATCAATTTTCATTAATTGCATATAATTTTGCAACACAGTAATCCAGTAGACACCTAATTCATTGATATGATACCTCAATATAAATCCAGCTCTCCATGATATGCTGCTATGACAAGTAGCTCATGCCAGCAACCGAGCCAATACGTACGGTAACATTATAATCATAACTCAGGCTGTTCTCATTCACTGTTCTTTGGTATACTTATAAGAAATATTGCACTGAAATTTGTATTAAATCCATGTAATTGTGTGCTGGATGGCGTTGCTTATTTGTTGTCAGGTGGAGATCTCGAGTGGCCTAGTGGTAATTATGACGGGAGCGATGCAGATAGTGACGCAACGTCGTAGATTTGAATACCAATAAAACTAAAAGCCAACTTGTTATTTTAGCTGAACCTCCTGTACATGAATATGTCATGATCTGCTTCACCTACATCACCAACACAACAGCATCCAGTAGCTACGTCCATAAGAAGTTATTTTAACCAGTACTCTTCTTTTTTTCTGAACCTTAACCAAGTAGTTTTGTTGCTTGAACTTAACTTAGAAGTTCCATTTCACGACATTAATGACATATTTAAAACAACAGTGATAGTGTGACTTTCACGGTTAATCCAAACAATAATATTTCATATGACTGAATATATCATGGTCCAATGTTCAACAGGATCATAAAATACTTTTTAACTCGGCTACCCCACAATTAAATTTGACACATATTGTTAGCTACAGTAGCTGTATGTGTAGTCCATCTTTTGTATTTCTCTGATTGAAAGACCTCTAGCAGCAGAAATTACAAATTGTATTTCTAATAGAGGTGGGAATCACCAGAGACCCCACGAGTCACAATACGCTATTATTGCGGTATTAAGGATTTTGTGATATGGTGAGTATTGCCATACAATATAATGGAATTTAACTGTTTAACTGCATTTTGTGTCCACAAAATTAAATTATATCGCAATACTATGCTATACTGTATCAATTTTTTCCCCACCTCTAATTTAAAAAGTAGTTTTTTGCTTGTAAAAATGACCCTTTTTGCACTCAGTATGATATTCCAAATGTATTTTCTATCAGCTTGCATCAACTGCTTATTGAAGCCTTATAGTTTTACACAAAGCAAAACATTCAAACCCAGTGCGATAGAGATATTATGGTTGTCTTCTATTCATGTTTTTATCTACAGTATATGGTTTTTATGCATGTCTGACATATTTGCTTTCTTTAGAAGTTTTGTTATGATCCGTGGGTTTGAACAGTGTATGGATGCAGCCAAATCTGCTGCTTTCAAGAACAGCCTGTGGTATTAGAGAGTCACGATTTAACCACTTCGACAGGTGTACAAGGGAACAAAGTAGCCTGCAGGCTGTTAAATGTTCACTGAAATCTGGACTCACAGACCCTGCACCTGTTACTATTGTTTTATGCATTTTAATTGTTTGCTTTTAAGTATTCCTGAAAAGCATTGTTGATAGTAAGTGCATTATCCTGATTAAATACGCTGAAAGTGGTTGCACAGCAGGAGCTTGCTGTGTATTTCCACTGGTCAGTTGCCCATCAGCAGGATTGAGATTTAAGACGTTTAATATATATATATATATATACACATATATATTTTCAAATGCCTTTATTCCACTTTGATATATTCGGAATGTAACAGCCTTACGGCCTTCATCAGGGATGCAGGCTAAAAAAACAGCTGCAGCTTATGAAAGTCAATAAAGGCTTTATGAGCCAATTTTCCTGGATCTCTTTTCCTTCATGGCTATCTTCAACATCAGAATAGCAGCTTACAAGCTCTCTTTCATTTTCAAGATATTTCTTTGTTGTAATATTGTCAGTGGAAATTAGGGAAGTAGAATACTATTTTTTAAGAATAGAAAAAAGAAAGAAAGAAAAGGAACTATGCCTATAATGGTTGGTTATAAAAGCAATTTAGTGTGCTGATGAGTTTTGAAAATGTCATAGGCATCATTCAGTTATGAGAAACCTGGTTAAGATGCTCAAGTTATTGTGACATAAACTGTGTCACTGTGACATGAAAACATCTTATTCCTTTGTATGTTTGTATATCAACCATGACACATTTTGGACAAAATAATCACATTTTTTAAAACTCCAAAGCTGATGTCTGCATGTTTATCCTATTTATTTCCTCCTGTCTGTGGCCAGATGCACACCTCAGGTGGCAAGAGAATTATCTGGTTTATTAATGGACGCTGAAAGACTCAGTTACAGGGTGTTGAAGGTGCATGTAAACAGCTTGACTGGAGTGCGGCCAATAGAAAGGTTATTCTCTGCATGGAGCCAAAGGACACGTTTGTGTGACCTCTAATTATTCAAGCTAATAATACAGCAGAAATGGTGGTGTGAACACCTCAGCGTAATTGTGTCACTTTGTCATATTTAATTAATATATTATCAAAGCTGCATTAGTTGTTTTGTTTGTTGCCATTAGGGAGAAGAAGAACTCCACTACAAGCTGATAACACATCTCTGACTTTACCTCATTAAGGTACCATGGCTCATATGTCAGCAAACAGTTGCCTCTTTATACGTCCAGCAGACACACAGCAACATTACTATTTTTCTGAAGTGGTGTTTGTAGTCACCTGATGAATGAAAGTCAGATCACTCTCCTTTTTATCTCCATTTTGGTCTCCACCAGCTCCTAATAAAAATACCTCAACAGTCAACCTTCCTCCCCTGCTAGCTGCTAACTCTGTCTGCTGTTTAGTGCAGGGTGGGAAGCATATAGTGGGTTTACTTAATCTTTTGGAAATGTAGTTCATGACATCAGTAAAGGCTAATACATACGTACTCCGCAAGAACAGAAACATTTGTTCTCTCTCTCTCTCAGCCCTGGAAGAGAGAACCTATTTCTCTGTTATTGACACATCATCAGGGCAGAACTTTTTTCTTGTGTGGGGTCCGACAACTATCGTGTGATTGGTCAGAAATTTGGATTTGAATTTGACGTGTGCTGCAGTGGGAGGGCCTTATGAGGAGTTCTGCACTTGAGTTTCTCATGAAGTATGAAATGTCCTGGCCAGAACTAACTTCGTTCTTGTTCTTGCCACCTCAAGAAAACGAACAAATGTATCTGTTCTTGCAAAGTATGTAGCCTTAAGACAGAAGCATACAGTCAAAACGTCCTCATCCCAACTTGTCAGATATCTGTCCTTTATCACGAGCCTCTGTGTGTCTATGATTCCAACGCACACAAAACCCCTTTGCTTCAAAATCTGATTCACACTCACGGAACTCGGATCAGATGTCACTTATTTCTTGTCCTAAGTCTCTACAGAAACACCTTTTAGTGTACTGTTTACCTGTTATTTGAGACATTTTATAACCCAGCCACCATGTTTGTTCTGCTGTTCTCTGTTTGTTGCTGTCATTGGTTGATGGTCATGTTTTGTTGGTCTGATTGGTTGAAGGTCTATTAAGAGATATTTTTGTCAGCCCTTGGAAATCAAAACTAAACTGAGAGGTTCCAGACTAAAAAACAACTGAACTGATTTTCATGAAACTCGGTGGAAGGTTGCAGCATCCATTACATTTTGTGGTGAATCTGAATCATGGGGTGGATTCTCCAATATGTTTTCACTTTTTGTTCACTTTGCGAAACAGGACATGGCCTTGGCAGAGCTCTGTGCTTGGTAGTTCCCTTCTAGTTATGAGTTGTGCTTCTGTTCACCTGAAAATTATCTCTGATTATCTCTGAACTGAAAAACATTCTGGCTCTTTAGTTAGATGGTCGGTTTTCTTCACCAGCTAGTTACTAGCTTTGCCTGCTGTTTGATGCTTGGCGGGTTAGCTTACAGTCGGTTTATGTGCTGCAAACAGCTGCCTGCTGCTGCTGCTGAGAACATGGTTAATTAGGTAATCAAACTAAACCAAACAGTAAATGTGCTGTAAATCTACAACAAGCAGCTAAATCAGTTTAAAAAGCTTCATAGAGCCGCAGAGTTGGGTGATAATTCTCTGTGGGTTTGTCACATCTCTTTTTACACAGATTTATTGATGTTGGCGCCTGTTTAATGACAGCTGAGTTACCGCAAGGTTCCTGTTCATACTTTTGGTTTTCTTCACATTTGTGGCTGAATGTGTCACAAGGAAGCTGAGAGCTTGTTTGGACAAACAAACACGTCACATGATGGCTTTTGGTCTTTCCAGCAACACCTGCTTTAGATGACTAACAATGCAGAGGTGAGGCGTTGTACAAGAATATCTACATGTACAATATGAAAACAAATGCCTGAGCGATGACTAAATATTCCAACAATTCTGGCTGCTCACTGTCAAACAGGACACGCCTTTAGCTGATATTTGCGTCATAAGCCATCTCAGGTTCTGAGTGACAGTGGCTAAAAAAAACTTCTGTATGTGATGTTTGTTTATCCTTCATTTCCCTTTGGGACTAACCGGCAACAGCGAACATAATGGCTTTGAATTGTTGTGCCAACCAGCACTTTTAAAGGCTCCAGTCCATATATCTGGAGATTCTTTCCAAGCAACAATTTTTTTTTCTGACTGACGGCGACAAACACTTTTCTGAACCATAATTCAAAAAGAAAAATTATCAAGAACACATCCAGGACAGTTAAAAGATTCTCTCCAAGTTATTGAGTTGTAAGCATCCAAAAAGCCGTTCACTGACATTCAAAAGCAAAGAACTGAAAGTGGTTTCTGTCACTTTTATGGTTTTGATATGACATAAGAAAAGCTGAAATAGCAGCATATCACAGGAACAAGTAGCTTTCAGATGATTAACATGCGACAACTGAAACTATGTTTCCTTTGAGGACCAAGTCTGCAGCTTTTAGTTCAGATAGCACCTACAATTACTTTATCTAATACGTTATATAAACCTGCTGGTTTCATTAACAGAAGCATGTGAGGCTGCCTGGATGTCGAATTAAAAGCAAAATGTGGAATATTATCATTCATTATAAGAACTGGTAAATAAACTAAATGGCACATTTCCAGAAAATCATTAATTAAACATATTTTTCAGCTTCATTTTCAATTATTTTAACTGTTAACTGTTTGGTGTGAATCTGTGTCCAATTCAACAACAACATTCATAATTTAATTAATTACTTTAATTTGTAGAAAAGTGTTTTGTTTTCTCTCATTAGTAGAGAAAATACACTGAGCAGCATTTTGCTTTAAAATTAAAATGTCAAGTAGAGTTTCTTACAAAAAAATTGCTTTTAGATTAGATTTTTAGATTTATATCTCTCTGATACATTTTCTATTTAACTGATCAAATATAATGTGTGCTAAAGGTGACCTAAGGCTTCTTAACTTATAAAATACAAGATTTAACTAATCTTTTTCAGCATGATACATTTATTCAGTTTTATTTTGATATGAAATGTGTAATCCCATTTTAAAAACATTAAAATTCAAAGGCACACAAACATCACATAAATGAATGAATGTATTTTCTTGATGGACTGCCACGAATGACACATGAATAATGCAGAGTGTTGTCTTTGCACCTCAAGGGATAAACAAATAAAGGTGGCTGGATTTTTTCAGGAGGTGACTGTGTGTGAAGAAACGGTCTCTGTTACAGGAGACTAAATGCCCAGTTCAAGGGGAGTAGGAAAACAGTGTTTTCCCACGTTGTGTGTTTATTTTATTTTATTATTTATTTAAATATACTATAGTTTTCCCCTCCAGCAGTGATAAAATGGTGCTGATGCATTTTCCACCACTAGATGTCAGCATCAACCAACACCTTCACCTGAGATCACACACTGGAGATGCTTCATAATGATAGACTGACCTTTTTCAGTAGCACAATGTCACGGCTGTGGACCAAAAACCTGACCGAAAACATTATTGGGAGGGAATAAACCTTTGGGAAAAGCAACAAGACAGGATGATTCATCCAGAACAGCCGTGTGTAGCAGTCGTCAAATTACAGAGCAGAGAAGCAGAATTACAGAATGCAAAGAAAAACTGCAAAAATGAAACACTACAAAGTGCTAGAAACACAGAATGACAGGATAATGAAAGGGGGAAAACAGCTGAAAACTGCAAAGATAACAGGGTTGAAATATACTGTACCACAGAGGACTCTGTGTATAAATAAAATATAGCAGATTTGTGCAAAGTGACTGTAGTACTGAAGCAGTCAATGCAACAAATACATTTTGCTTTTTGAAATATTCTCCTGACAAATGCATTCCTCACTGTGTGTGAATGTGCACAGCTCTGCAGCGAGATAAACACTGTGCAGGACTGTGAATGAATTCTTCACTCTGTGAGAGCGGTTTTAGATAAACGCAATGAATGCATTGATAATGGCTACACATCAGAAAAGGTTAATTTTAAGCAGCTTTCACAAAACCAAGGGACACTTTATATAATGAAAACCACCAAAAATCTACATCAATAAAAAGGAAGAAGTGGACTCAGCATGCAGATTGAGGCGGTGAGGGCTTTCCAGAGGATACAGTAGAAGTGTTTGTCTTCTTTAATATAAATTGGCACAGGGACAAGGAAAAGGTATTGACTAACTTTTGGAGTTAAATTGTTCTTCATGTCAGGAAGAAACAATATGTCACCAGTGAAAGAATCACAGAGTATTCACATAGTATTGGTGCATTCAATCATGTCCTCGGATAATCCCGTTTCCAGAGATGAGTAACCACTCTTCTGACTTCCGTGTGTTCATGAGCTTTAAGTCGTAATGTGGAAACAACATGGATGCTACAAAGAAGATGTGGTTTATTTTATTGACCAGAGCATTTAAACAACATGGTAATTCCCCATATCCACTAATTATTGCTTTCGCTGACCTGTTGTCAAGGTTTATGCTCATAGATAACTTTTTAACTAATAGCTTTAAAATAAGTGAATTAATAAAAAATCTCTTAACATGAAGTCAATGTTAACTTTCATCCTCAGTGTTTCTGTGTATTATGATAACAACTTGGCAAGTCAGGAGCCAAACTTTTTACAGTGTCTGAGTTGTTGTTCCGACTTGAGGAGGTGTTACTGTGAAGTTTCTAACCCAGGAATTATTTTTATTGACAATTTCTGACAGCACATGAACACAAGATAAGTCAACAAGATCTCCAACCTAAACGACAGAATAGGTTGTTTGTGAATAGCGCCCATAACGACACATATGAGCGTTTGTCAAAACAACCTATATGAGTGTTTCGCGGCTCGTGGTACAGAGCGGAGCATTCTAAAATTAGCGCAATTTTGTTTAACTTTGGCTACAAAACCACTGATCAAGATTTAGGGCAAAAAATTCTTGGTAACACGTTTTAAAAGCCAGTTAATAAATGTACGTAGATGCCTGAAGTGAAGTTTTACTAACAAAGACCACAGCAATATGGATTTGAGTTAAGAACGATTGAAGGTACTGAATGAAAGTATTAGGGTGGGAGGATGGGGGAGTGAGATGGTGGATGGGAAGATGAGACGAAGGGATGCAGGGAGACGTTGGGCTCGGGTTTGTCTGGAGGCGTGGAGACGGAAGGGAACCAAAGGAGTTGAGAGTCAGGGTTGGCGAAGTCTCTTCATGCTCGCATAAGGATGGGGCCCCCCGGTGGTTCAGTAATGAAACAGAGACAGAGAGAGAGAACTCTGAGATGTAAAATAAAAAAGGGGATTTGGGGGGAGGGATTGTAAGAATGGAGTCAGGGGGGACAGCGATGAATCAGGTGCGCTTAAATAGCCTGTTTGTGCGATGTGTTGTGAGGCATGTATCTGTTCCTGAATATTGTTTAATGAACTACATGTAGTTACGAGGATGACATGATTACCAGAAGTGACATAGTTACATAGAAACGTGATGCACGGAATTTCACTGATGTCTAAACGACAACATAGCATAAGAGTAAAGAATGCATAAGATAGCTTTGTTACATTGCACAGTTACATTATGTGAAGTACCTACAGAAGATGGTGCATGAAGAGTGGGTAGATATGCACAGATTGCACATCTGGGTGTAACAATGACAGTTAAACTATAACTCCTATTGACCTTGTTAGCGGAAAGACATTAAGTTCAGGTAAAAACATGAACGACAAAGTACTGCTGCTGGTGTGTAACAGTTAGAACAGCTCTGTGAAAAGGTAAGAGCTGTAAATGCATATATATTTATAGATATATAAGGTCAGGGTACTTATTATCACCTTGAACAGCGCACTGCAATATTTTTAATGGCTACATAATAATCTCCCCTCGTTCCATAACAGTAAGGTCATTTGTCATAATGAGTTGTTTGTCAGTGCCTTCAAAATGATGCATATAGCTTTTATAATGCTCAACACTTGTAGATTACACTTGAGATGAACATGGACACAGCTGAATGAAAGATACTTCTGTGGTCAAAACAACCCTACTGTTATACTGTCAGTAGCCAGAAACAATTATTGAAAAGAAATACAAACCACTCAGTTTGTTGAGAGACCTCTACATTCTGTTTGTTAGTGTTTGGAACGACTCTAAGGACAAAACAGAGTTATGATTTGATAAATGTTGTTTGTCGGAGGTCGTTGATCCTCCTGTGAAGAAAGATGAGGAGATTCTGCCAGCAGCTCGTGTGGCTGCATGTAACAATGTGTCTTTGTGCAGCAGCCTCACCGCTGCATGCCTCCTGACACGAGTGCATGTTACGATTCCCAAAATGGCTCCAGGAACATTTCGGTGTGTTTAGTTTACTCCAGTGACCCGCAGAAGTGCCAGATCCAGACCCAATAAAACACACTTGACACAAGGTGGAACAGGATGTTTGCAACATGACTGTGCTCTGAGGGAAAACTGCATAAATCCTTCAAATTATGAAAGATTCTGGCTGCGCTCTGGGAAATTTTATGAAATACTGGGAAGTGCTTAATCAAAATGTGGAGCAGGGGAAAAGTATTTATGATACTATAAATGACCATTTTTTTAATGGTAAAATCCAGAGTGAATAAATATTGTTCTCCGCTTCGCAGGTAACTGCTTTTTAAAAAATATATATATATATATATATATATATATATATATTTGGCACCAAACAAATGTGTTAGATATTAAAGATGTATAGTCTTTTTCACAGTTTCTAAATATTTTAAATGAACAAATAGCATATACACCTTGCTCTGCAGTGCTGTGAACATGGATGGATTGCCTACCGGGCACAGGTCCAGCGGGTTAAAAGTATCAGGGGCCCCCCTGGGCCTCACCTACAAAATGTAATTTAAAGAGACACATACCAACCAGGATGAGACTCGAAATGACCACAAATAAAAGCAAAATGACTACAAAAAGACACAAGACTACAAAAAGAAATAAACAACTACAAAGAGACTAGGGGTGCACCGATCGATCGGCGCCGATTTCCTTAATTCTGCGGGATCGGCGATCGGCCGATTCTTTTACGTCAAACCGATCTTATCTAGCATCTGATCTACCTCGATAATAACCCCCCACAGGCGAAGCAGTGCTCCCAACTTTGCAGCTAAATTTAGCAACTTTTCAGACCCCCTTAGCAACTATTCAAGAAAGCGACTAGAGACAAATCCAGCGACTCCTTCTTACTCTTCTTAACAAGCCGCTAACGAGCCAGAGGCCGGCTCGTTAAGAAGAGTCGCTGTTAGCGGCAGTTAGCTACAGTTAGCTCTGTAGCAGTACAGTGTGTATGTGCTGCTGCTGCAGAAGGGTGTTTACTTTATGTTTGTTTACAACAACCACCGGACACTCTGTGCGCAGTTAGCGAAGCCGGTTAATTCACAATCACTATGTTTATGATCAGCG
This sequence comes from Centropristis striata, assembly GCF_030273125.1. Lineage (NCBI taxonomy): Eukaryota > Metazoa > Chordata > Actinopteri > Perciformes > Serranidae > Centropristis > Centropristis striata. The sequence continues at coordinate 25,957,833 of NC_081518.1, forward strand.
GAGACTCTGTGCTTAATTAGCCATGCTGCTTTCAGCTGCTGACGTTGTGCACAGCTAGCGACGGTGAAAACCAAACGTCACCTCCAGAGTCTCTAAATCCCTCTGGGAGCTATCTTGTCCAGCCGTGGAAAACCCTCTTCTCGTTTTTTTTCTTCTTCTTCTACAGTTTGGCATCTAGCCCGCCACACTGTATCATCAAATGCTACTCTACCCCCCGTGCGGAAGGCACCAGTAATACAACTTTTTTTCCTTCCAGATATATGATGAACTATTCGATTTTTTTTATTATTTAATGACTATTCGAAAATCGATGCCCATCCCTAGTTGTATGTATGTTGTACTATAACAAAACAAAAACAAAAATACTACAAATAGACATAAAACAACTACAAAAAGACAACAAAAACAACTGAAGAGACACAAAATGACAACAAAAGACACAAAATTAGTACAGAGGCTAATGAAACATCTACAGAGAGACACAAAACAACTAGAGACACACAAAACAACTACAAAAAGACATGATACAACTAAAGAGACACAAAATGGCCACAAAGACCAAAAACAACCACAAGGAGACACAAAAAACGACAAAGAGACACAAAACTCTTCCAAAGACACACAAAACAAGAGACATCAAATGACCAGAAGAGACACAATAGTTCTACAAAGAGACACCAAAAACCTACAAAGAGACACAAAACAACTACAAAGAGACACAAAGGCAAACAACCATGGACAAAAAAATTACTCAGAATGACCTGAACAATCACAAAGAGACACAAAACAAAACTAACTTTATAGTCTGCATGTCTTGAGAGGTGTTGGGGCCTTTTGCACATCTGGGCCCAGCAGCCCATCGTCTGAAGATCTGCCCTTTGCTGTTAATTTTATAATAACGTTGCTGACTGAAAGTATGCAAAGATGAATAGTAAGTTAATTGGTTTGTGAGGCCCCGAGCTTCCACAGAAAAACGGACGCCTTCCAAGGAGATGACATCACCATCCAGTCATGAGCAGAAACGTCTGCCGCCCTAAAATCCAGACTCACACACAAACAGCGAGGCAGGCACAGAAATAACACGTCTCACACAGGAATCATCAGACCTGTGAGAAAACATCTTGAATGATGCACAAAGGAATTCATTGGATTTAATTCCATTGTTGCTTTGACATTTCTTGGACGCTCAGTGTGTCCAATCTGTGCTGGAAATGCTTCACTTGAATGAGGTCCTTGATGTAATCCGTGAGATTTTTCACAGACTTCACTGTCTGGTTTCTATCTGTGCAACAAAACAGTCAAACTCAAACAGAATGAGACACTTTCTCTTCCCTACAAATAATCTGGTGTAAAAATCACATTGTATTTCTTGACTGCACTGCCATTTGATTTGCAGAAAGCAACCACCAGCAATAACATGGTCTGTAAATCGTGCTGAAGACGATCCAACAACTGAAATAAACACTCTTTTTGTTATTTTTCTTACCTTTTGCAGATATTACACATTGATTCTTTTTGCATCTGAAGATCCCCTTCTTTTTTTGTCAGCGTGCAGACATTCTTTCCTCATGAGATGGGACTGTTTATCTTGGCGACACACACCTGAAACTGCTTCTTGAAAATTCCTGTCCCATTTGTTTGGTTTGCAAGAAGGAAAACGTCGATGCACTCTTCTATTACAGTGCATTTGTAGAATTGGTGGGACCGGCACATAGAAATGTGAACAGAAGGCACTGTGCCAAATGCAATCACAGTTAGAGCGACTTTTAGCGATACAAAGCACGTTTCACACTTCATGACTGAAGATCTTGCCACGCACCAAAAAACTTAGCTCTGGACAAACAATGCACAAAGTAAATTGTATTTATTTAAGCATTTTTTGAAAGTGGCTTCTCACATATGCCTCCTGTGTCTTTCTTATCAGTTAGGAGAACAAATCATAGGTATATCTCGCTTTTATCCAAAGCGCTTTACACTACAGACTGCGCTCATTCACCCATTCACACACACATTCATACTGGTGGCAGAGGCTACCCTAAACGGTGCTACCTGCCACCATTGGGAATTCATTCACACACCGATGAACGGAGCATCGGGAGCAATTTGGGGATCAGTATCTTGCCCAATTCTTTGACATGTAGGGATCGAACCACCGACCTTCAGATCTGTGGGCGACCACTCTACCAACTGAGCCACAGTGGCCCAGTCAGATGCCAGTCAGACAATAATACAAACAAACCAAACGAGGTGGCAGTAATGTAAGACCAGAAGTCCTTGTCTTCTGCAAGGTTAACATTGCTGTTTTTGTCAATGGAGTCTGGTAGCTTTGATGAAAGTGTAGATAAGCCTTCAGTTCCTTCATCGTAAACAGGTAGTCTGACAGCAGGGTAAAGGGGTGAAAATATTCTTAATATAGTATTCACCTTTTTTTAAGTTGGCTAAAATAATTTGCTGCGGCACTGTCTATATCAGTACTTATATTGCCATTTCACCTCACAGAAAACAGAAAACAGAGTTGTGTTAACTGTGTGACTTCCGGTCCAAACTATAACATGGTGTCCACATCAGCAAATTTTTTAGCTTCCGTGCTAGTATTCTGCTTCTCCAAACAAGTAATATAACGTCCATCATTGATAAACTTTCTCATTCACGATCGGGCTCGTCGATATAACGGTATTAAAAATATATCTCCTGCGCCCCTGCCCCTCCTCTTTAATGCCCAGAGAGGGGAGGGGCTCAAATTGACAAAAATTTGCCTAATTTATTTCATAGGTTTTTTTATTTAAGACACTTTTTGTTTAAATGTGAACTTTATGGAGCATTGGTTTTTTTTTAAAAGGTACTCCTGTTGTGATAAAGTATTTATGTTCACTTAAATAAACAGCTATAATAAAACTACTTGTGACGTCATATTTGGCTTTGACTTTGAACTGGACATTTCCTCTCACTTTGCAACAAAAATATCGGGATATATGTCGTATGTCAATGATCAGCCTAAATATATCGGGATATGACTTTTGGTCCATATCGCCCAGCCCTAGTTCTCGATAAGCATATATATTTTGCAAGTCATCATCCAGAAACCTACATCAGGTCACATGGGGAGAAGTTTGATGGAAGGATTTGATGTAAATGTCTGGAACACTACTGGGAAGCTACAGAATGATATAAAAACTTAAGAAACTTCATAAATGAATAAGGACCCTCTGTTTAAAACACAATTCCATCCATTAAAAACACATATAACTCATAGACCTAAAGCATAAAATAGGAAACCCCATTCAAAAACACAACACCTTCCAGCCAGAATGGGTAAAAAAATGTTTTAGCTGGCATTCAAACAGAGTTAGTGCTTTATATGTTTATTCAAATAACCTATTAATATTATGATAACATCGTAAAGGCACTGTGCGGTTCAGCGTGTTCCCGGTGAAATTTACTGCTTTGGGTATCAGGGAGAATCTGTCACTTGCCTCCAGCAACATTTTCCCTCTTAGAGATGTTCGTGATTTCTCTGAGTTTGAGCCCATATTAGTATTTAATGGGTGTTAGAAGTCCGACAGGATTAAAGCTGTTGCCAGTTTTTGTAGATTTATGTGGAACAAAAAGGCCACTGGCTAACCTCGCCATAATCTTTGATCTTCCTCTACAGTACCTCAATGTTCACTTCAAGGAATATTTGCCCGCTGATTAGATCATTCTCCATTAAATGTACTTTTGACATGCCCATCTACAACCTAATCATGCATCCAGGAAATGTATAAAAAAGGCTCAATTTCCGTTTGAGAATCTGGAGTCATTCAGAGTTTTGGTGACAAATGGAAAGAGTTGCGTATTCAGCACCTCTTCGATGTGGGAGAACGGAATCGGAAAAGCTTTGTTTCATTTCATAAAAACCACAATTTGTACCTCATATGCTGCTTTTTTATGGTAACCTTGGAAATCTTAATCCACATCGTTTAGTTGTGCAGTGTGTCACTAAAATGACTAAGAGGAGTGTTTACAACTAAGGCTTAACTCTTTGGGTTCTTTACGATAGTTAGGAAATTACCTCCTTAAACAAACATAAATTTTAAAAAGAATACAGGACCAATAAAAGAAAACCATAACATAAAAAAGCACAGAACAGAAAAAAACGAGTTTATTAAGGTGAGAGCTTGTTTTGAAGTGTGCTCTGAGAAAACCAAAGAGCTGGAACACACATGTGAAAGTCCGTGTTTAACATTTAATGTGCAGATAGAGCCAAGAACTGGAAAATCTAGCACTGTGTGGTCACAGCAGTTCAAGGGCAGCTTTTTCACATAGATCTTATGTAACTATAAGATGGAAAAGTATAATACTTCTTCAACCATTCACCAAACCCCTACCCAGAAGAGGAATTGTCCAATCATAGCGCAGCAGCCATGAGTAGGCACGAGTCTGTGAACTGAAGTTTGGATTTCTCCACATGTTGAAGTGGTGTGCATGGAAAGAGTTTGGATTTAGAGAGTCTGGCTGGTGTTTTTTGGACCTGACATCAACCAAAACACAATAAAGAGAAAGAGCGTGAGGAATTAATTAAACGTGAGTTTATCTGATCTTGCATAAGCTGCTAACTGGCCTCATATTACCCAATCAGTTCTTCCAAAGTCATTAACTAACACACACATTCTTCACAGAAAAAAAAAAAACATTCACAACTATCTCATCCACTGTGTCTGTATTTTAGTATAGTTTACACTAAAGTGACTCAAGCCAATGTTAACAGAAATAGTGTCACGTTGCCAAACACATCAGTTACTCCTCAATAAAAAAAACTCTTTCTCGTGTAGCATTAAAAGCAAAACATCCTTTATTTTTAAATAAAATAAATAAAGGATACATTTAACCTCTGCCTCACACTATTTGTCCAAGTCTGTAAGATAAGCAGCCACACAGAGTTATGTTCACCATAATGACAGTTTAATCTTTTATTTTTCCATATCATGCATACACAGTAGGACGAACTGGCTCCACAAGAATAATGCATTTCTTTATGTCTGTGGTATCATCAACTTGGGAGGATGCTGGCTTTTTGCCTGGCACATGCAGCTTTAATCACAATAAATGTAGCAATCAAGTACATATTTAAAACTCTTTTTAACAAGGTTGGCATTTAAAAAAAACAGTCATCCTGAAACAATAAAAAGTCAGCCAGATATGGAGTTTTCAGCCAGCTCATGGAGCTAAATGGCCAGGGAACTCTTGAAATGTTGCAAAAATGAAAAGCAAATTCAGCCAAATCTCCATTAACTGGTGTGGAGCAAATAAACTAGGCTACAGCGTAGTTTCGTCAGAAGTCGGCACTTTAGGCGACATCTGAAATCTGCCAGTAAACAGTGTAGAAGAAATAGAGGCTGCAAACTAGAAACAAACAAGTTGCCTCAATCATCTAACACATCTATGTTGTCCAGAGACAATTTTTATATTATGTGGAAATATTCAGCAGAAACAGCTATTAGTTATTTTAGTTAAATATTCAGATGTCAGAATTGATTCTTTAAAATTCATATCAGACAACATATATGTCTAAACCGATAAAGACTGATGTGCCTTTGATGGGCCAATAGACCAATTCTTTGTATACAAACATAAACATTGTTGCGAAAAATACAGACCGCCAATAAGAACACTCACTGCAAAGAAATCTAGCTGGCAAAAATTACTTTCTCATGGGACTTTTTCTTTATTTTACTGTTGAAATGTCTTATAACAACTTGTCGCTCAGGAATAGGCAAGTATAAAAAAACGTATATGTAAATGTATAAAATAACAATTAAATGTATATTCATAACAAAATTAAGCCTTTATTGTTTTGGCAGCCCATCGCACAACATGACATGTTCAAAACAGATTACAGCTCTTCCTGTGATTAACGTTTTCACGCGTATTTAAGCCGACTTCTGATTCCTTCTGCAACCGGCATGTGTGCACAAATGTGTGTGACGCTAGGGTGACTTTATCTGATAAGGGGTATAAATATATCGGTTATATCTGTCAGGCTCTACTCCATGGTGATGAAAGGTGCACTCATCGCTGACATAGTCCCCTATCCTAATGAAAACGGTGCAGGCAATGGTGCATGCATATGCGTGCACATGTGGGCATGCATGAACATGCGGTACACTTAAGGGTCCCGGTTTTGGTTTAAGAATATATTCACCCTATTCACCCATTTCAGAGCCAACTCAGGGACACCCTCCCTGAGCTGCAAATTGGTTGATGAAAGTTGTGCAGAAAAATCTGACCAGAATAATATTAGAGAAAGGGGAATCTTTCATGCAGCACAAATTTCTGCCTCAGTCGAGTACAAAGTGGGCATTAACGGTGTCGTTCACAGGCAGACAGTGGCGGGGAAGGGCCCATTCCTGCGGCCTGGCACCCGGGCAGACAGTCAGGATACTCACACAGCCTCCGCCACCATTCATGTAGCAGCACGATCCAAAGATTACCGCACTGGTTCGGCCGTCCTGCCAACCACCACACAAATTGCTTACAGCATGTGGAAAGCATGCGAGCTAAAATAAGTGACCATGTGGCAGAGTTTCAAGAGGCACTCAACAACTCCATTGTGCTGTGTTTGAATGGCAGTATATAAAATGCGTACACACAGCATAAACTCCTTAATCAAAGCTGTTTAGTAGCTGCAGTGTTTTATTAGTAACTTGAGAATTATCCCGCTCACACCCGG